>NC_135864.1:25851857-26151857 GCF_031162955.1 Sander vitreus | reverse complement strand
ACAAACACAAAAGCTACAACACAAACACAAAAGCTACAACACAAACACAAAAGGTACAACACAAATACAAAAGCTACAACACAAACGCAAAAGCTACAACATAAATGCAAAAGCCACAACACAAATACATAAACGACAACGGAAGTGTGAGTGACAACGGAAGTGAGCGTGTTATTGACAAACGGAGCCGGCGGATGAGCGGGAGGAAAGTTCAAGTTCTTGTTTTCTATGTTTGAGAAGTAAGTGAAACATGATTCCTTGCTAATTATGATTATTGTTGCTATGTGATTGTCACAAATAAGCAATGTTGTTCAATTTATTTGTATTTTCACATGTATGTACTCTGCCATTTAGGCTACGAAGCTACAGCTATCTAACGTTAGCTAGCTGTAGCTTCGTAACATCTTTTAACGCGCGAGTGCTACGTTTAAAGTCTATAGTTTGTCACGTTTAGTGAAGCTGTTTAAATCACACAAATATATCCCACTGTTACGAACTTGTTAACCGTATGTGTGTGCATGTGCGTGTGTGGTTATGGTTACGGTAAACAGATGTTTAAAGTGAATGCTAATTGTGTTACCTTTAATATGCTGCCTATTACAGTATCAGGGGCATCATACATACACGGTTGGTGTGAATGAAATAAACCCAGAATTTTAACCATGACCTTGCTTCGTGTTTACTACTGGAGGGAGCTAATGAATCAATAACTATATGGGTCTGTATATGCACCAGTACAAATGTATTAAGGGATCAACTTTGTCTAGAAGAGTAGCTAGAGTACCATCCCACAAGTTTGAGAAAATGTGCCTTGGTTGTAGTCTAAAACTTTGCTTTCCTTGGTCTTTTAATAGGTTATGTTTTGTCCATTTTGTGGAGTGAACCTTCAACATGTTCTGTCATATTGTGGTAAATGTGGCAGAAACGTTCAGTTTTTATTAGGGCTGTCAGCATTAACGCGTTAATCGCGATGCGATTAAGGGTCGAGCATAACGCGTTCATTTTTTTTAATCGCATTAATTGCATGCCGGCATTTATTAATTTATTTTACACTTCACTTGGCTTTGCGTCATGCCTAACAGGCTGTTATTTTGACCCTTTGCAACACTGTTACTTATCATCAAGCTGCCACTTCCTCGTAACACATCCTGCTGCTGCAGGCTGCAGGCATGATGGAGAAAGACAGCAGCAATAACTCTGAATGGAGCATTTTATTTTCCAAAACTCCCGGACGGCTCGTAGACAAGTCGAAAGCCATATGCACATTGTGTAAAGCCAAATGAAAATATCACCGAAGCACGTCAAGCTTGAGCTACCAACTACGGAGCTAAGCATATGGTTAACGTGATGCTACCAACTATAACACTATTCACCTTATTCTGCGTGTCATTAAGGGGGGCGCCATGTTTGTTCTGTTTTGTCTTGGTACTTCTGGTTGAGCAACTCTGTCCATTGCAGTACATTAGAAAATTAGCTCGCTATTTCAGTGAAGATGTCCAGTATTACGTGTTCGGTGTGGGGCTGTCACAACAACTGGATAAAAAGACGGGTATCGTTGCAACAACACTGTGTTGTCCAGAATGTTGTGGGGCAGCTTTTCATCTTTATCCTCCGCCATCCAGCGATGAGGACCGGCGTATGTGGCTGAAGGCGCTAAACCTGAAGAAACCTTAGAAAAAACCCTACGCCTGTTCCTATCATTTTGCGGACAGTAAACCATCAGAACAACACCCATACCCCGAGAAATGGTTGGGGTATGATACTCCTCCGACGAAAAAGGCTCGTCGGATACTTGTTAGGCTCCCAGGTAAGATAACATTTTGCTAGCGCTAACAGATATCAATATTTCTAGTCGTTAGCCAGCTAGCGGCTAATGAGATTGATCAGCAATATCACATCAGTACTTTTTTTTCAAAACTATGTACAGGTTATGCTGTCTAACATTTTCGTTCGGTGAGGGCTTGTTACGACGTAAACAGTGAAACAGTGCCCATTAACATCATCCAGACATTTGACAACATTCTGAGAGTCAGTCAGGTCTATGTAATTTTAGTTGGGACGTTATACAAGAAGATGAGGAATAAGACGTTCAATGTTTCTAATGTATATAAGTTCAAACAGTTAAAGTTCAATCAGTTGTAATGGTAACATGGTTAAAATGTTTCTATTGTTGTTTCTATTGTTTATTTTTACAAATCTATACAAAACTTGAACATAGATTTAATGTTCAAGTACAATGTTGGTTCTAGTGTTCATTTTTACAAATCTATACACATTTCAAACTATTGTAAGCATCCACCATAACTTGTCTGCTCTTTCTACTTTGTTGACATGAAAATAACATATCGTATACATCGTATAAGAAATACTTTTGTTTTATTGAAGAGCACTAATAAACAATAGTTTGGTTTAATTTTTAGAAAAGCAACATTTTTATTGGCTACAATTTTACAATATCTCAAACTAAACATTAAGTGCATCTAAGTGCCATATTACATAGTTTTAAAACAAAACATTTTCTGAAATGCAATAACCTCAAACTAAGGCATACATTAAACATACATAAACATTACCTTAAGTTGTGCAACTTAACTTTCAGAACTACAAGTTTCAATCTGAGACTGATCTGTATATATGCTTATATGTAAATATTAGTTATACTCAACCTATTTTCATTTATATACAGTGGCAGTGGCGTAACGAGCCAACACCGGCCCAAAATGCCTGATTTTGCGGGAGCTTTTGTAAAAAATTGCAATAAAAGTTGCGATGTCTTTTGTATGTTTGTTGCAATGAAGTTGTGGAAGACAGTGAAAGTTGCAAAAAAAGTTTTTTTATAGTTCTTTAAGTAAACTTGTTTTGGGGAGAATAATAATTATTACTATTAATTAATTACTCTGGGCTGAGTTTTCCTAGGAACCTTACCAAAAAAGCTCAGGATGCTGCAAATGTTGGTATAATATGAAAATGGCTGGTGGGTTTAAGACAAAAAATAATAATTCATTGAATGAATCAAATTTGAACATATGTGTCAGTGGCTTGTTGATCTTTACATTTTTAGTTAATTTCCTATCTTGGGCTGGGACACACATTCATACGGTTTGATAAAGTACTTATTGGACTTTAACTTAGCATTGCACTTAAAATAATGAGAGTAGCTGTCCTCAATTTAGGTCATTGTGTCGTCTCATCTCCGTTTTTTCCTGCATCCACCGTGTGTGTGTGTGTGTGTGTGTGTGTGTGTGTGTGTGTGTGTCAGTCGCTGCAGAGATCAGACAGGATTGAAACAGCAGCAACTTTCAGCGACTTTATAGTGAAAAATCGTTACAGCGTACATTGATGTTAAAATGTATACAGGTAGGCAGGACGGTCTGAAATGTTCTGCACGGTCTTTCGCTGTACGTTTTGTTGGTAAATGTAAGATGTTCGAGTCACACACGTGAAGAGAACGGTCTCTGAAACAAGGAAATTAATTTGACCCGTTCTCACTCCCGCTTGGTCAGTGGCCAAATGCGATAGGGGGCCCCGGCTGTCAATCAATATCTTCCAGTCACGCGGGCCCCTGATTGGTCCGGGCCCGTAAGCACCGCTTACCCTGCTTACGCGTCTGTTTATATATTTGATTACAATGTCACACAGCTCTGTTACACTTATGCTAGTAGATCAGCTGTTTCTCCGTGAAGAGAGAGCAAGAGTGAAAATGGTGCGCAACAGTCAGCTGTTTTTTCGAACGAAGCTTCGAGCCAAATCATTTAGCATCGAGAATTTTTAGTAATCGTATTATTCAAGTTACTCGAGGAATCATTTTCAGCCCTAATCAAATGTGATCATTTGCCTAACTGCATATAGCGCTCACAGAGCAACAGGCGACCTTCACTATACTTGTCTGAAACAAAAGGAAGCATGTCTCTGAAATAGAATCCTCTTAGTCTAGCCACAGTCTTCGCACAGAAAGTCTCATCATAATGGATGTGAAGCATCACCTGTTTTGAATGAGACATAATCAGTAACTTGAATGCCTTTGACTTTGTACAGAACAAGCCAATTTGAATTTGCATGTAGAAGCCGCGGGGGCCATTAGGCTGTAATTTAGGAATACCCTCGACAATCTTTACATCATATTTTTGACTCCCCATTAATTCATCCAGTGTTTCGTTTGCTTTTAGGAAAGGACATTTCATTTCTAGCTGCTCCCCTGAACTCAAAACCCCATCGGGGCTGGGTGACAGCCAGGGCTCTCCAGGACACAAAACTGTGCCATGGCGTGATACCCTGTAGCCACCGTCTTCTAGCCATTTCATGGCCAACACCTCACCCTCCACACCATGTCTGGTAGCAGCATTTCCATGAAAACGCGGGAAGACATGTTGCTGTAAGAAGACTTGGGGGCTGCTTCTGACCGGCACCTTCTTGGCAGAGCTGGCAGTTATTCTCAATCTGCAATCCGAGTCATGCCAGAGGTGAGACGCATTCTGCTCCTGAGTCAGCAGCTCCAGTTTCACCGAGTCTATTGCCACAAATGTCTCATAAAAAGCAGAGCAGCGAGGGCAGATGTTGGAGCCATCGTGCTCTGCGTGGGTTGCTGCTGGAGGCTCCTGAAGGTTCATGGCAGGTGTTTCAGCATTTACACACTTGTATAACAGACTTGACATGGGCAGCTTCAAATGTTTCAATCCATTACGAAGAGCCTCTTGGGTCGGGAAAAGAGGGGTGGGAGGCAGAGGTAGATGGTGGGGCCCTACATCACATGCTTGGAAAGCATCACTGGCTCTATGGTGGGTAAAGGAAATTTCCGTCAGCAGCTTCGGTGTGATGTTCGTTTGGGTCCCGCTATTCCATCGCCGCTTCTCATCAGTACTGGCAGCTCCTGTCAGGTCATTGGACACTGCATTTTCCACCTAAAACAATAAATTACAATGCATAGTTATAAATAGCTATCAATAGTTATCATCACAACCCAATGAAGTGATACCCAAATTATTTTACCTTTAAATAGTTATCAATATTATTCATGACCTTACCTTGATCAGCATTAAGCATACGACACATTTGCCACATTTCTATAATGTCCAGTTTGTTTTGTTATGATATTCCTCCAAGATAAAATAGCCCCCCAGACAGTGACTGCAAATGCTAGAAAATATATTAATCCCATGACATTCCATGAATATTGACAACCCATGCCGGACCCTCCATTGGGAATGAACAGCTAACCTACCTTTTAGATGTAGTCAGAGGCCTGACAGTATAGTTCCAACATATATAGGCTATTGTTCATATGCCAAGTAAAAGAAATACTTACCAGAATTAAATTTAAGGTATGCTTCTTGATACTTTTGATAAAAGGTTACTTACCTGTAGTCCTTACTTACCTTAGTTCTTGTAACCCTGACGGGATTAGACTACTTACAAATGGTCACCGGTTCATCAACTGTGTCCAAAGACAAAATATGTTAATATCATCAAATACAATCAATAAACAATGTACAATGACGGACAGAAAAACATAGGATGGGCATAACAGCTACCATAACATGCACAATAAAGTACTGCGGTAACTCCGAGTAAAGTACGAGAAACTCGGTCTGACCAACATGACATAGCATTATATAATATGTTATACAAACAGTTGTTATCCTTGCATGTTAAGGGAAAAGAAATACGGGAGAATCGAAGTGTTTCGAAGTGATTTTAACCTTCTGCAGCAGCAGCAGCGTAGATCTTTGCGTAATGATAATGCTAGCTACCTTGCAGATTCAGGTGTCCTAACATTAGCCTAGTTACAATTTTTGCAAGTTTACAGCTTCACGTATTCTTTACTAAGTCGTCAAAATGCAACTAATAATGTTATTAAACAGATGTCTGAGACGTTAAATCATGCTCATTAACAGATGCTTACCTTCCACAAAATTGCTGCTGCGTGGCTACAAGACCTCCCCATGCCGGCTATACAGGTGCACCCGGTTGTCTCCACGGCTCCATCGGTCCTGGTTAACACCCATGCACTGTGACTTGGTGTGCTTGCCTGACTGGGGTTAACTTCAGCTTTCAAAAAAACATATTCCTCAACCTCGCGAAGCAAAACACGACCGACCTTTCCACTGTGTAGATATTTATACGCCTCCGTGCTCTTGTAATTATTCATGGCTGCCCCATCGACACCCACCGATAGCACAAAATAATAAAAAATATCCCCATATGACACCTGAGGCCACCGCCGCATGTCATCTACCCACTCGGTGGAGTTCATTAGCCTCGGGTGGCGAAGTATAATCCCTCCATCCGATGTTTTTATGCTGATTTTCAATGGTGATTAGCCTCTCCATGCTAATTCGCCGGGGTTTTCAACGTAGCTAACTAGCCGTAGCTGGCCGACCGGAAGTTTAAAGACAAAGCGGAAGCCAATAAATTTTAAAAATGGGCGGGGCTGAATAAGGTGAAAATTGACTCTGGTAAGGATAGGGATTTTTAGTCAGGTACTTGGAGGAATTATGCAATAATGACAGATTCACACATTTTTCTTTTGTTTACACAGTAAATAAATAATTACAAATCTTAAAATCAAGTTCATAAAATAACTTTCTTTGCATTAATTTGATTCCCAATCAATACACTGGTAAGAATTGCTTTCGATTGTTAATATGTACTTAAAAACTGCTCTGAAATGCAAAATAGTAGAATTTTAATCATGTGATAAAATATGCGCTTAATCGCGATTAACTATAGACATTCAGCGATTAATCGCGATTAAAAAAATTAATCGTTTGACAGCCCTAGTTTTTATGGAGTCTTCAAGATGAAGGTATGCTATGTTTAGTTCTGACAGGTAGTTTAAGTAGATACTGGATTGGTTTGTTATTTGACAAATGAAGATTAGAATCACAAGTTAACCACTTAAGGAAATTGTAATAAATGTAATTCAGTTTGAGTATCTTTTACTCTGTACTGTTTCTTCAATGCTAAGTAAAAGTTAAAACACGGTACATTAATGCAGTTCATCTAATAATCTTAAATATAATGTCTCCATTCCTACCCATCAGGTCCTGGAGCTACAATGGCAGATTAACTTATTCTGGAGCATTTCACAGAAGGCCATAGTTATGAAATAATAATGGACTTACTGGCAACCAAGCACAACATTTCATTGAGTCTTAGCACTTTAAAAAGAAGACTACATGATGCAGGCCTGACCCCTAAGAGTAACTACACTCCAATTGCAACTGTGCAGGCAGCTATATCTGAGGAACTTAAGGGATCAGGCCAGCTCTTAGGATACCGAGCAATGTGGCAGACTCTGAGACAGAAGTAGTCTCTTATAGTCAGAAGAGATGATGTGATGCGCCTAATGGGAGAACTGGATCCGTCCGGAAAAGAAAATCGCTCTAGACGCAGATTCGTCCGGAGAGCATGCCACTCAATGGGACCCAATGAAGTCTGGCATGTTGATGGCTATGATAAATTGAAACCTTTTGGGACTGCAATTAGTGGCTGTATCGATGGATTTTCTAGAAAATCATTTTTACCACACTTAGTAGTATTTACATTTAATTATCATTTACTGTAATAAACATATGTAAACATGTGGATTGCACTTTTTAAACAATGTCTTTGAACTTTACTAGACAGTTAAATGAGTAAAAATATAGTATATACAGTATATAGAACGGTGTATTATTTTTACAGCGCACACAGAGGCGCTGCCTCTAGCCCCTCCCTCCCCTCATGAAGTTGCGTGCCGCGTGCATGACAGCGTCACCATTGCACTCACACTCAGAGACAGAGAGGCTATCGTTACGTTACGTTTTCACGTTACGTTTTCATGCCACATGAACAGGGCCCTTACGTGTCAACAAGATGCGTTTTCAACTCAGACATTGTTTAAATTCACCTACCCTGGTCCCTGTCTCGATCCTGCTGGTAGCTAGCTTGCCCTGCTAGCTGTTAGCTGTTAGCTGCTAGCTGCCATCCGGTGAGTGTATTCAGCCAGGCTTTTGTGATAATCATCCCAATAACAATCCACAGAGCGGCAGTGGTGAAACTTTGTCCTCCAGAGGACAGGTCAAGTCACGTCTTGAAGTTTATTCCCCCCCTTTAAAAAACAGTAGTGCGGTAGTAGCTGTTAGCTGCTAGCTGCCCTCCGGTGAGTGTATTCAGCCAGGCTTCTGGGATAATCATCCCAATAACCATCCCCGGAGCCGGTGGTATTGCTATGTCCTCCAGTTACTGAAGGCTAGCTTTAGCTTGCGCTTGTAGCAGCAAGTTCATCTGCCTGTTGCCCCTCTGTCAGTTTTGTTCTTTCCAACTCTTGTGAGGCTAGTTCTTCGTCTGTATACTAGGGTTTGAATAAATAAGGACGACCATCAAACTCAAAAGGCTCTTCCGTGTGTTGTATATCTGCTATATTCTCCATAGTTACATTACTCTAAGCTTCTTCCCTTGTAAACAACGCCGCTCTTCACTCTTCACACACTACGCTCCGATCTGCACACTACGTTTACCTTTTCCTGCTACAAGTGAAATACCAGGAGACAGCGCAATGCTACAGCTAAGCTTCAGTAACGCTATTACTGTACAAGCCACAGACATCGTTTATCCCGTTTCCATGTACAGGTGCTGGTCATATAATAAGAATATCATGAAAAAGTTGATTTATTTCAGTAATTCCATTTAAAAAGTGAAAGTTTTTATTTCTTTTAATTTTGATGATAACTGACAACTAATGAAAACCCCCAAATTCAGTATCTCAGAAAATTAGAATATTACTTAACACCAATACAAAAAAAGGATTTTTAGAAATGTTGGCCAACTGAAAAGTATGAACATGAAAAATATGAGCATGTACAGCACTCAATACTTAGTTGGGGCTCCTTTTGTCTGAATTACTGCAGCAATGCGGCGTGGCATGGAGTCGATCAGTCTGTGGCACTGCTCAGGTGTTCTGAGACCCCAGGTTGCTCTGATAGTGGCCTTCAGCTCTTCTGCATTGTTGGGTCTGGCGTATCGCATCTTCCTCTTCACAATACCCCATAGATTTTCTATAAGGTTAAGGTCAGGCGAGTTTGCTGGCCAATTAAGAGCAGGGATAGCATGGTCCTTAAACCAGGTACTGGTAGCTTTGGCACTGTGTGCAGGTGCCAAGTCCTGTTGGAAAATGAAATCTGCATCTCCATAAAGTTGTCAGCAGCAGGAAGCATGAAGTGCTCTAAAACTTCCTGGTAGACGGATGCGTTGACCTTGGACCTCAGAAAACACAGTGGACCAACACCAGCAGATGACATGGCACCCCAAACCATCACTGACTGTGGAAACTTTACACTGGACTTCAAGCAACGTGGATTCTGTGCCTCTCCTCTCTTCCTCCAGACTCTGGGACCTTGATTTCCAAAGGAAATGCAAAATTTACTTCAATCAGAGAACATAACTTTGGACCACTCAGCAGCAGTCCAGTCCTTTTTGTCTTTAGCCCAGGCGAGACGCTTCGGACGCTGTGTCTTGTTCAGGAGTGGCTTGACACAAGGAATGCGACAGCTGAAACCCATGTCTTGCATACGTCTGTGCGTGGTGGTTCTTGAAGCACTGACTCCAGCTGCAGTCCACTCTTTGTGAATCTCCCCCACATTTTTGAATGGGTTTTGTTTCACAATCCTCTCCAGGGTGCGGTTCTTCCTATTGCTTGTACACTTTTTTCTACCACATCTTTTCCTTCCCTTCGCCTCTCTATTAATGTGCTTGGACACAGAGCTCTGTGAACAGCCAGCCTCTTTAGCAATGACCTTTTGTGTCTTGCCCTCCTTGTGCAAGGTGTCAATGGTCGTCTTTTGGACAGCTGTTAAGTCAGCAGTCTTCCCCATGATTGTGTAGCCTACAGAACTAGACTGAGGGACCATTTAAAGGCCTTTGCAGGTGTTTTGAGTTAATTAGCTGATTAGAGTGTGGCACCAGGTGTCTTCAATATTCACAATTCCTTTTCACAATATTCCAATTTTCTGAGATACTGAATTTGGGGTTTTCATTAGTTGTCAGTTCTAATCATCAAAAGTAAAAGAAATAAACACTTGAAATATATCAGTCTGTGTGGAATGAATGTATACATTATACAAGTTTCACTTTTTGAATGGAATTACCGAAATAAATCAACTTTTTCATGATATTCTAATTATATGACCAGCACCTGTAGTTACATAGTCACTGATATGGTCATAACCACAGGGCTCTCAAGTTTTGAAGACAGGCAAGAGTGACATTCTACCCCCCTGTCAGGGGGTCAAAGAGGGGGGGGCGGGTTGGACGGATCACGGGAATGGGGGTGTTTATTATTATTAGTGTTTTTGTTATTAGTAATTGCTCAGACTTGCAGAAGAAAAGATTTGACACATGGCACTGACAATTCAACCAAATGCAAAGTATTTATTCCATTTCCGCATGGTGACTAATGATGCGGGGGGTCTGGGGGTCCTCCCCCAAAAAATGTTGAGCATTAAACACTTCATTTCCTGCATTCAGGTGAATTTGTATGCACCTATTTACCTTTTTCTGAATCAATTTATGCTGGAAATATCTTTATGTAAAGGGAAACAAGATTATAATACCAATATAAAAACATAATATTTATATTATTATTATATTTCAATAAGGCTCTCAGGCATTCTGTATCGCTTTCATCTATTTATTCTCCTTTGGATCAACTTTCCTAATTATATCAGTCAGCACACATGTAACCTAGCATCATTTACTCTTCCCTTCTCTTTTGCATCTTTTGTTGGGGAAGTAACCTCCTTAAATGTGCATATGACAATTATTCACCTCAATGATACATGAATTCATTTTAATTTATTAATAAACCCCTGGACTGTAATATTGTTAAGTTTGAGCAAGATTTGTGCTCATGTTCAAAACTTTGTGCACATTCAAAATATATCTGTGTTCTCTGAGATTTGGAGGAGTCGTGATATTTAGTGAAAAATAAAGTGATAATAGGCTATTACAAGAATACAGTCACTATATTTCAGAAAATAATCTACCTGCACCATAGCCTGCTGTGCATTATGTGATTGCTCTGCTGATACGGTAGATCTCAGACCTGACAGACAGAGCCCCGTTTGGGTCTCTAGTCTCTGAATGAGCGAAAGTTTAGGGAAGGGTCTGTACGCTGCTCTATGCTTTTTTTTTCATTGGTTGTTGCGTTAAATCTTACCCAGATACGCTAGTGCTGTTTTCTGATTGGCTATTGTGTAGGCCCTCTTTGTTTGTTTTGGTTGATAAGTGGCAGGCTCAACTAAGAACTCCAGGGGAGACGCGCTTGATTCCTGCCGGTTCCAGTGAGAGCGGCGCGCCAGAGAAATTTTGGGCGCTGCAGCATATTAAATATATTATAGTTTTTCCGCGTGAGAAATACAATGTGTGGCGGGAGTGCGTGACAAAAGACCGAAATGAGTGACTGTCACTCTCAATGCGTGACACTTGAGAGCCCTGTAACCACTACAGTGCTCAATTACCTATTTTTGAGGGGGAAATAATCTAAACTTTTCGCTGCGAAGGCATGATCTGTCCTATGCAGGACATCCACCACACCACCGCCGATCCGTGGATTGTTATTGGGATGATTATCCCAGAAGCCTGGCTGAATACACTCACCGGAGGGCAGCTAGCAGCTAACGGCTATCAGCTAGCAAGGCAAGATAGCTACCGGCAGGATCGAGACACAGACCAGGGTAGGTGAATTTAAACAATGTCTGAGTTGAAAATGCATCTTGTTGTCACGTAAGGGCCCTGTTCATGTGGCACAGACTTATTAATTGCATTTTGTTTCTGTTAAGAGGCACAAAGGCACTCTAAAACTTGCCCCGACAACTGCCGTTTTAGCTCAGGGGACGCTTGTAGTACGTAGCTGCAGCTACTCCGTGTTACCTGCACTGATTCGGGTCGGGGTTTTTCTATCGAAAGTACTCGTGTAGCTATAGCGATCAAGATTAATGGAGAATTCTCCTTTAACACTCTACTTCAGATTTTCACTATGAAAAAAGACTAAATGAAATTGCCTCTACTTCTGTAATTTTCGATCCACGTTTCACATATTGCAATCTATTCTTCATGCTTCTCTCCAACATATGCTATCTGGTCTGCAGTCTGTCAGATTGGCTAAAGTGGATCTGGGAAATGATTCATTCATGAAGTATCTGGGAATAAATAGCATTAGTTGATTCACAAAATTATTTTTTTATTTGTACAAATGATAATATACAGGCTATGAACAAACCCTTTTAAATTACTTTAAATACAGTGTAAACACAAGAGTCCACAGTCTGATTTCTATTTATTTACTTGTTTTATTTTAAGTAGAAACAATGTTTACCATCAAAGTGGCTAAATGTACATAACATGCAAGGTATACAGCCAATAGATAGTGTTATAGAAAAAAAATGAAATATCACAATGTTTGTGACCAAATACATCAATGTCGATTTTGCAGCAATATTGTAGGGTTGACAGTTGGTGCTTTCACAAACTATTAACACAAAGAGAGTTTTGATAAATAATCAACAGTAATGTGGATATAATGACTGAGTGGGGAAAGGCAAATAATGCAGCCTTTAAAACCAAGGAAAAAGACAACACTTGTGTCATATCACGATAAACATATCCAAAATTTAAGACAATATCTAGTCTTGTATATATAAAGTATGTCAATATAACATTGATATATTTCCCAGCCCTAACAGCCATGTTTCATAAATGACACTACTTTCCTGACATTTAAGTGGTGATGTGTTATCTAACCAAACTACACAACAAACAATAGCAAAACTGGCCCAAACATTTGGCCCCTACTATTAATGCAGTACAATGCAAACAAAAAGCTTTTAATTTATCTGCAACTTTTACCACATAGGTAATTCAATGACAATGGTTCAAGGGGCTGACAGTTGAGAGCTGTCTAAATGCATCCAAAGCCAGGGGAATTCTTAATCCCAAAGCTCATTTTTGCCTTAAAAGGTGTTGTAGTTTTCCAGGAGTGGCAACATTAAAGTATTGGCACATGTATCTGCCTTAGGCAGCGTTGAACTGGCCAGGAAGTGAAGGCGTGGCTGAGGTTCCATACCAGCAGGAGGTATGCATGGCACACCTGTGGCAAACATGAAGACCTCCTCCAGGGTTACTTCACTTTTACTTTCTAAAAGTAGAAAGCAATTAGAATGAACAACATCCACAACAACTCTGGAACAGTTCATTATAATTTCTGTGGATAAAATAACACAATTAAAAGAAAATTCACCAACCTTCACAATCAAGAAGGTAGTCTGCCCGGAAAGATAGTGTTTTTTTTCCTCCTGTACCCTCTTGTTGCTTCCACGCAGACTTAGCTCTGGTCAGAAGATATTTTCAATGTCCATAGCAGATAACTTTTTATCTGACAGGCAGAGAACAGGTGTCAGGACTTCAGGATGCTGCTGCAGCACTGTTAACACCTGCAAGCTGGAAAGCCCATCCTTGAATCTGAAATACAATAACAGGTTACCAGAAAATTGGAATGTGCATTATGTAGCAGCAAGACAGCAACACCATGTTTTACCCCAAACAATTATTTTTTTTGAAACAGTACCTAACAAAAAACATACCTTTCGATTGCACTGTGGTTTGTCAGTGATGTACCACCTGAGGTACTCTTTTACAATCAACTGCTTTTCCTCCACTGACCTTACATGTTTGAAGCACCCTGCTGTCTGCAACATGGTGCTGTACTGTACCAGGGTCTCCAATGAGGATGCATTGTGTATCTAAAAAAATATGTGATGACTCATTTGAAATTGAAAAAGTAATTACATAATAGTCATATCAGAAAATGACATTGAAATAAGTGGACAAAACTGCACCCTTCACTAACCAACAACCTTTGCTAGAATTTTACACCGTCATACCTTTCGTAACACTTTCCCCATTTCCTCATCTGTAATGTCTCCTATAGATGAGTTGAAACTGGACTGCCCTGAGATGTGGCTGACCAGATCCTTTGAGAGGAAATCTGGACCAGGTCCTCCATGTACTATGGATACAGCAATCGTCTTTCCTGCCAAACCATATTCATCCTCTCTGATTGCTGCTCATGAAAATACATAGTAATCATGTTAAATCAGTTTTAATATTAAACAAGCATTGCATGGTTGAATGATGTAGTTCCTTTAAAACACTCCACGCAAAACAGTACCTGTTGAGTTGTAGACAAGGTGGCGGCTCTTCTGCAGGTCCATCAAATATGGGTCGTTTGTTCAGGCTTTTCATCAGGAGTGAGAGGAATTCTCTTTTTGGGCCGCCTGTATCAATACCTTCCTCAAACATACCTGCATCATCAGAAAACTTTACTAGGAGGTCCTTCTTTTCAGATAATGTTTCACATTTAACCAGAAAAAAAACAACAGTTGTAGTAAGGGTGACTTGTTTTCTTACACTGCATCCTCTGAAATATCATGAGTGACAGCATCACTGTCTCCTGAGTCCTCTGAATCTTCTACTATAATGGGTGCATACAGTTCTGTGTATTTGCTGAAAAATTAAGAAACACATTTACATTGTTCATGTCTCTAAATGAATCAATCAATCTCCAAATTTAGAGAGGAAAGCACCATACCTATAACATGTAGTTTCCATTGCACTTTCTGACATTCCTGGGCAGTCTTCTGCTTCGGAAAGTAAGATCTGCATGACAAACGAGTTATTGGACTGGTGAGTAGAAGGGCTTAAAGATAAAGTTAGGGGTATCAGATGTCCTATTTATAAAAAAAGGCACTACTCTAACAATTATCATTTTGCGTCTCTAAGCCAGTGTCACATATTACTTTATGTACTGTAGTTAGCCACAGAATATTTAAAGACAAAGCTACAAACAGACACATATACACATACATCTCGGCCACTGTAATAAAAAAAACAGTCTAAGGGAACTAAATAGTAGTTTCTAGTTTTTAATATCTCTACATATATAGGAGCCACATATTACCATAGTTTCTGGATCAAGGTGTGGAATTTCTTCAACGCCAATACTGGTACTGGTCAAGATTGGTTTAAATAGCTGAAAGTAAAAAACAAATCACTTCAGATTTGACGGAAATAACCTGAAATAACCAGAAATATAAGCTCTCATGTGATGAGCATCCTGACTCACACTGTTAAAGGGCATACCATCTTTGACCTGCACGTGAGTCATGAAAGCAGGTACAACATGGCAAATGTTGTACACTTACTACTGTATCAGCTGAATTCAATTCAGCAGCACTTCTGCTTGTAATGATCGCCTCTGAATCAGACGAGTCTGAGTTGAATTGCTCAGCTGTGAAATACAAGATTAGACAAGATGATTTGAATGTATCTGAACAATGGGCCAATTTACTTATACTAATCAATTTAAGAGAGCTGTTTTTCTTTGGTTATTGATATCAGAATTACTTACTTAATTAGTAAGGAAATCTTCCACTGTACAAAAGTACAATGCCAAGCCTTCCCAACTGCATCCTTGTAGAGTTTCAGAGAGAAGACTGTTTCTGTCCCAGGAATATTAATTACCTTTGTACCATCAGGGTAGAGCAGAAGGTAGGGACCAGCCTCTACATTTTTGTAGTACCAACTGAAATCTACAGAGAAACATAGAAGTAGGTTCATTGACACATTGCAAATACATGACAGAATGGACTACCAGCAAAACAGAAATTACCTTCCCACTGCTTTCAGTGGTTCTTTTTTCTTTTTGAAACATGATTGTCTCTCCTCTTTTAAACTTCGAAAATTCAGGAATGTAGCCAGTGCACTATTTCCTGTACTTCCAGTTCCTGCTTCAAACAGAATCCAATCAAATAATATCATTAGGACAGTGCATAGATCACTGCTAATCTTGTTGTTCACACTAGAGCTGCAAAGAGTAATCGATTAGTTGTCAACTATTAACAATCAACTATTTTGATAATTGACTAATCAGTTTGAGTAATTTTTTTTTTTTATAAAAAAGTTAAACTTCTCAGATGTCAGCTTGTTGAATGTGAATATGTTCTAGTTTCTTCTCTCCTCTGGGTCAGGAAACTGAATATCTTTGAGTTGTGGACAAAACAAGACATTTGAGAACGTTCTCTTTGGCTTTGGGAAACACTGATCCACATTTTAGAAACCAAACTACTAATCCATTCATCCAGACAATAATTCACACATTAATCGATAATGAAAACATTTGTTAGTTGCAGCCTTTGTTCACTCATAGAGTGTAGAAGATGGATAATCTAAGACTAATTAAAAATGATGTAATCTTTGAATTGTTCCACAAAAAGGACAATACATACTGTAGTAATCTGTAATAAAACAAATAGTGTCATTAGGTGAGCATTAGCAATGTAAACATTAAATAAATAAACCATTTACTAAACATTAACGTTATATTGTATTTGTTTACGTGCTATGCTTCATGTACCACATAACCATAAGCAAGTACAGAACCTTGAACAATGTTAACCTTCCTAGTGAAGTGAGTTCACACACACACACACACACACACACACACACACACACACACACAGGATGGATATATTAACAAGTAATGCTAGTTAATGTGTCTCTAAAAAAGCTGTAGTGTTAAGCTGTGTTCACATAGACTTAAACACCACATAGATACGGTTAACAAGTTACAAGCACGTAACAGTGGAATATAATATTTGTGTGATTTAAACAGCTTCACTAAACGTGACAATCTATAGACTTTAAACGTAGCACTCGCGCGTGAAAAGACGCTGGGCGCCATTTAGCTAACGTTAGTTAAATGCTAGCTGTAGCTTTGTATCCTAAATGGCCGATATACGGTTAACAAGTTACAATAATATAATATTTGTGTGATTTAGCTAAACAGCTTCACTAAACGTGACAAACTATAGACTTTAAACGTAGCACTCGCGCGTTAAAAGATGCTACGAAGCTACAGCTATCTAACATTAGCTAGCTGTAGCGACTTTGTGTTGTCGCTTATGTATTTTGTTGTAGCTTTTGCGTTTGTGTTGTAGCTTTTGCGTTTGTGTTGTAGCTTTTGCGTTTGTGTTGTAGCTTTTGTGTTAGTGTGAACCGTCTTGGCCACCGTATAGGACCCTATACTGGACAGATCGTCGAACAAGCCCACTGCGCAATGTGACGTCGTCAGAGTGACGTCTTTTCTATGACATTTTTGGACGTCCAATTTCAGTCCACTGAAGGGGTTGTTTTGTAACGCCAGGCAACGTCTTTTTTCGACATCTACCGCACGTCTAACGTTGATGTCCGTGGGACCTCCGTGTAAAGGCTATTATAGTCCAAAAGTGGTCGTTTGTGGACGTCTTTTCAACATAAAATTTAGACTAATTTTAGACGTCATTTTTATCCTACTTCTGTAACTGTAGACCCATGTTTCAAGAGGGAGGAGGACATGTTTTCTGTACGTGTTAATTTTCCAGTAGCTTTGTTTGGCTCAGCAGCTAGTATCAACAGGAAATGCATTACACCTTTGTATGCGTCTCCAATTATCACCTGCTGCTGAGACAGAAGTTTTTGTAAAATGATCTGGAACAGTATGCCACCTTCTGAAATGGGACCATTTTCCAAAAAAATCCATTTGATTGTCTCAGCAGCAGATAACTGGAGACTCATACAAAGCTACATGAAAATTAACTGGCACAGAAAACTTGTCCACCCACTAGAAACATGGGACTACAGTTATACGCATACAAATTTTTGTAAATGTGCCAGTGTTAGCCAGCCGGCAAATTTTCAAATGTAGTCCTTTGGCCATATCATTTTAGACCAGAGCAACAGGAAACAGCAAGACATTAGTACAGGCTAAACTATACAGACGAAAGTCAAGACACCACACAAGCTTTCTCAGTAAGCCATGCAGTGTTACAGAAAGCATAAAAACATTAGCACAGTTATACATCAACAGTACCCCCCCATTCAGTCTAAGAACCCATGCAAGTAGGGCTGCAAATAATGATTATTTTCATAGTTAATCTGTTGATTATTTTCTCTATTGTTTGATCTATAAAATGTTAGAAAATGGTGAAAAATGTGGATCAGTGTTTCCCAAAGCACAAGATGACGTTCTCAAATGTATTGTTTTGTCCACAACTCAAAGATCTTCAGTTTACTGTCACAGAGGAGAGAAGAAACTAGAACATATTTACATTTAACAAGCTGGAATCAGAGAAGTTCTACTTTTATCTTGAAAAAAAAAAAATTACTCAAGCCGACTAATCGATTATCAAAATAGTTGGCGATTAACTTTACGACGAACTTGTACGTGTTAAATTTGGAACAGATTATCAGATTCGAAACCACATTTTCCACACGATTCCAATAAAATATGATTAATGATTGAACAAGTTCAAAGTTGACAACTAATTGATCAAACGATTAATCTTTCAACCATGCAACCTTAATTGAACTCTTTATTGAACTCTTTTAAAAGTCCTGTAGGCTTGGCTCATCAGGGCGTAGGGAATCCTCCACCTCCACGTCTTTGCGGCGCGTGCTTCAGGTGCTCGGACACATTCACCTTCATGTACTCCTCAGTGGCTGCAGAATCGAATTTCATGAGCCCTTCTGCACAAGCAGAAAAAGACAAATGATTTAGATACAGGCAAAGGCAATCTGCAGTCATACACCCAAGTCCCCACATTTGTAAGCAAAAATATGTTTCCTGTACATCCACTACCAATACTGGATTAAAGGACAATTCTGGCGCAAAACGAACCTAGGGGTTAATAACAGATGTGTACCCACTCTGTCGTTCTCTGGTTTTCATGCTAGCGCGGACTGCTGATTAGCTTACAACGCTAGTATATGGGGCACAGGGACACTCAACTGAAATCACTATTTAATACCACCAAAACGGCTCAAAATATCACCATACCTTAACATTAGCATAATGAGGGTCCCTAAATGTTAACCGAAGCATTGAGAATGTTGTAAGTGTACAGATAGTTTATTTTATAAAGATAGATTATAAAGACAGTCGCGTTCATGTTTACATGCGGGCGCCATCTTGGAAACCAGTCATGACTAGCTGAACGCCATGCAACGTGGAATCTCCCATGGTCCGATGTTGCCGGAAGAAAGCACTGAGCGCATAAGAGAAGCACTCAACGCAACAACAGACTAGCTAGTGCTTCCACAGGATATACACTAAAGAGATGGCGGATTATTCAACCGAATTTCAAAACATCGACAACAAACCCTTTCAGTTTGATGGACATCCTTATCTTTTCGAGCCGGAATATACTGACGAAGAGCTACGGGAGCTCCGTGAAAGGGCTACGAGAGAGAGCTACCGGTAGTCAATGCTGCAACACAGCCTCGTACTTCGGGAAACCGGTGGTGTACCTGCAGACACTGAAGCTATGGCCACCGAACAGGAGTGTGTGCGCCCGCATGTAAACATGAACGTGTATTATTATTATAGACTGGTCAACATGAAACTTGGGCTTACCTTGTATTGCTCTATAAACCTTCGCCATCACTTGGCCATACATTTATAACTGACAACATGTTTTAACACTGAAACAGACTAACCCCTACTGGTTGACCAAAATTAAGGGCTGGAGACCAACCAGTAGAAGCCAGCCACTACTGACGCTGTGCCCTGTCCTGCTTCTATACCTGGAGCGATAGCCACCCCTCGCATGATCTCTTGCTGCATGACGAGATCCTGATAAAAAAACACAGAATATTCTTACATTTCACAAGGCCTGACAAAATACAAAAGTGAGTGTTTAAAGTGTGATGCGATGAATACTCACTGGGTGTCGACAGGTCTCTGTTCCGAGGTGCTGCGCTTGCATCTTGAGAGCGAAGAAAACAAAGAATATTCAAAGATGTACAATTATTGAAATTAAACAAAAAAATAATTGGCACACTCTGCTCCTCTAAGCCAAACAAGTCTGAAACATTTCATTAAGCCTGTAAAAGAAATCATTTCCAAACGTTATTCTCAAACAGGGATTAACACTTTGTCCTGAATAGACTTTTGGTTGGTGCAACGGATAAAGTGAATAACTCACTTGACATTTCTTTGCGCCGAGATCTGGCAGCACATTTCACCGGGCCAGAGAAGGCTTCCACAAGGCCATCCCAGGGTTGACTTACAGAGTCTGAAACACACGAGTCAGCCTGTAAGTACAGTCATGTTGCATACACCAACTTAATAATGAAATACTTGCTGGAGCTGCTGCCTCCGCGACCCGACCCCAGATAAACGGACGAAGATGGATGGAAATACTTGAGTCATTACTATGCTTAATTCACAAGCAGTGAGAAACCACTCGTCTTGAATGGACTATGACTTTGTGCAGTGCGATGGTTGGTGCAAGGAGAAAAGTAAATACTCACTAGAAGTGGACATTTCACTGCCCCGGGGACTGTCCGCACGCTCCACTTGGCCAGACATGGCTCCATCTTCGTGGGCTAAAACACATGAAAGAGCCTGTGACTCATGTTGTACATAGCACATTATCATGCTTCTTAAGTTGACATTAGTACTCACAAGACATGCAACATGTTGGTGTCCTCGATGGGCTGCAGCTTCCTTGGTGCAGTAGGGAAGGTGGACAGCTTGACACCTATACAGAGGTAACGATATAAAACTAAGCATATCCATATCCAAAAATATATAAATCTTAAAGAATTGGATTCATTTTGAAACTGGAATTAAAAATTAAGAGAAAACCCATTACCCTTGACACACTCCTCATCCGAATCTGTTAATTCTGCAAAAACAAACGATGTCTCAAATTTGAGGCCCAATTTGTATCAACCGATTTCATATTTCAAATGTATAAAATATTGGAGAATGAGAAACATACCATTTCCAACAAAACCCTCTGGAATTCCTTTTTTAGTTCGCTTCCTTGTCAACCTAATCACCTCATCGTCCTCATCCTCCGCCTGCCTGGTCAGGTTGTAGGTGTCACATTCACGACGCTTATCTAGAAATTAGACAATTCACCTTAAAAACAAACAATTCAACAATATTTTGACTTGGAAATGTATTTAATTTTCTATTCATCTATGCAAAACTTGCCTGAAGTAATTTTTGTTTGGATTAATGAGAATGTCATCCAGTCATCTTGGGGGTTAATTTTGTCCTTTATAGCTTTTTCTGTTTTTGTAGTGCTCATTTTACGTGGCCATCTGACTGTTTTCATTTCTCAGTCGATCCAACTGTCAGGAACTACACCCTCCTCCTCTCGGGTACCCTCCCTCCAAACAGCCCTCGTTTACATGACCTGGAAAGGAAAGCATATGCATGTTACTTTAAGTTTTTTTTTTTCATTTTAGTTCAAAGTTCAGAGGTTGAGAGGGTTTGGACATGCACAGAAGAGCGATGAGGGTTACATTGGGAGTAGGATATTGTGAGGACAGAGAGAGGCCCGGGGGAGGTTTATGGATGCAGTGAGAAAGGACATGCAGGAGTCACCGAGGAAGATACAGAAAACAAACTGATGGAAACAGGTGATCAGCTATGATGATCCCTGATGGAATCTAGCTGAAAGAATAAGAAAATTAAACCTTAATGTGTGTGTTCCAGACCATGGCGACAAAACCACCAACTTCTTGTGGGAGGCAGGCCACCTTCCGGAACAGATCCCTTTCTTTTCATGAATGTGTGCGTGACAAGTTTGCCGCTCAAAAAGTCAAGCTGGTAGCTAGTTAGCTAGCTAGCTACATACCCTGTTCGCAACCCTAAGCTAGTTATACAGCTAAAATAACATCAAAACAGAATATGAACCAAGAGTGCTGTGCAGCAAGCTAACGCAAAACAAAAAATTACTGAGGGTAACATCAACCAACCTTGCATCTTCTGTGAACCCCGTACGGACGCTAGCTAGTTAGCAATGAGCTAGTCAGTCAGTAATGAATGTGTGTGTGACAAGTTTGCCGCTTAAAAAGTCAAGCTGCTAGCTAGCTAGCTAGCTTGCTACCTACCTACCTACCCTGTTAGCAACCCTAAGATAGTCATACAAATTTGAATCAAAGTGCAAGCTACAACCAGTTTACATTTACATTACACAACATGTTCTATCGTAATATCGTATAATCTATGTTCAGCTAAAATAACATCGAAACAGAATATGAACCAAGAGTGCTGTGCAGCAAGCTAATGCAAAACAAAAAAATGTGTGCCGTTAAGGCATGCTAATGCCCTTGACCATTCGCGGCTGTAACCACAGCAGGTTTGGGAAGTTTACGAAAATAACCCTAAACTACCTACGTACACATAACTAACACTATACGTACACATGGACATAGAATTCACTAGGCTGACCGAACTTACCTTCAGTTTAGAGGAAAACGATGGGTTCACCAGAAATGCAGGCTGAAAAGCTGTGCCGTTAGTTTGCATTGCAATGTTTGAACAGTGAACACACCGAAATCGCGCCAAATGCCTGGCGTGTTGCCTCGGCGAATCAGTGTCGTTTACTGGTTGGGTTATGACGATGTTCTGCCTCAGCCAATCAGAGTGACGTTGACAATGTTTTCTCATCTTTGGTTGCTCAACAGTGACCGCCCACTTTTTTACGGTTTTGACGTTTGAAAATTGAGTCTGGAACCAAGCCGACCAGCTACGAGATGAATAGTATCAACACATTTGATTAGGCGCAAAAAAAAAAATCAAAAAAGGCAAAGGTACAAGACCATGTACAGAAATTATCGTATACTTCAGTGGTAGAAGCTCGCAATAGCCGTTGCGGTTTCGTGGGTACGGTAAACGTTTCTATGGTAACAGCGAGTTGGACCAATCAGAGACGTTGCTGTTACGCTTAGGATTGTGGGTAGTGTAGTTTTTCTCCATAAGATCGTGTCTATCTCGGAGGATAAACATTATGACTGACATTCTAAATCCTTATGGAGAAAATCAATGGGATTTTTGAGTGGGACTGTTGAGGTAACAGTTTTTTTTTAATGTTTTCATTCAACATTATTTTCTGAACTCTAATTTCCCACAAATCGCATTTCCAAATAAATAAACAGATAAATGCAAAAATGCATATATGCATAAATAAATAACTTGATTAGGCTACTTAAAACTAATAAAACAGTTAAAGAAAAAAAAAAAAAAAAAAACATGGCATACTGAATAAATAAATAGCTAGGGTGATTTGCGGGTGGGTAGGGGACTTGAGGGGAAGTGACATATCAATTCCACTATGCTGTGTTCACTTCGCACACTGGTCACGACATCAGTGTTCATGAGAAATGTATGGTTAGTACTACAAGCAGTGCTGCCAGATAAATATTACATTTCCAAGCCAAACACACACACAACCCAAATTTATTGGTGGAAAACAGAACAATCTGGCAACATTTCTGCAGCCTGCCGACTCAAACAGAAGCAATATTATTTGTTTCATTCATCACCGGCCAAACTGGCTAGTAACTTTACAATGTTACCCGCCAAAATTCATTTTTACCTGCATTTGGCGGGTTGGCGGATGTCAATTTAAGGCCCTTGATATACATTACATTTATTTTGCTGCTATCTGGAAGACAGTTATGGGCAGTGGTGGCCTAAAGGTTAAAGAAGCGAGCTTGTGACCAGTTGCTTGGTCGTCGTTGCAAATGAGAGTTTGTTGGCTCAGTCGGCTTACCTGGATAAATAAAGGTTAAATAAATATGATTAAAATAACACACAGTATCTGCCTGAATTTACAGAGACCTAGGAATCCACAAGGAAGAAAATTTATTTGAAATAAAACTGAAACGTCTTACCCAGTTGATTCTTTGAGTTCACCCCTCAGCCCTGACAGCAAGCCAAAAGTTAATTTTAGACATTATACACTTGCACACAGTGATGCCAGTATGACGCATGAATGTTGTTACATAACACAAGTCCATCAGATTATATTATGTGTGTCTGGCTTAGACAGGACATCAATACTAGCTCAATCATTATTAATTGACTGGAAAATATTGATGGAAAGATACACATTAAAACAGAGAGCTTCATGAGTTTGCATGTTTACTGTTAAAAGTAATGCTTATTTTCATATGATTCAAAATGAAGTACAAAATGCAGAATTCAATGTAGCTGATTATGCCGTTTCTGGAGATTTTCTAATGCAGTTAGTATTATTTCTCATGTCTGACTGAGGCTGGAATATATCATTTAGGTAATACAGCAGTAACAGGAATACAATGAGAGTTTTAACTATCCACATATGGAATGGAAATGTACATTATTTATCTTCGAAATGCATTAATAAATCAAGTCCGTCAGTGGAAGTATGTGTGATTACAAAGAATAAGTGCAGGGGAAATGAAAGTGAAGTGGCCAACTGCTGTGAGAACTGTGTGCTGGTGTAGGTACAGTATGTGTGCACAGTGTGCGCATTGGTGTGTGAACTATGATTGGTCTCTTTGAAATTGAGCATCCAGTGGAGTATAAAGTGGTCCCCTGCTGTGAACAGATGTGTACCATTGCCCTAACCCATTGCTCTCTGTGTTCAGTGTGTGGCTGTCGTATTGGCCTCTGCTTTTTGAGCAAGCAGTTATTACAGCAATTTATATGGCAGCCTTTTTAAAGTGTTGACATCCAAGGCATTACATACTAGATATTCCCGCCCAACTAAAACAAAACAGCACCAACAACAATGAACATTACATTGAAAGATAACAACAGAAGACCTTCGGAGCAGCCAAAAGGAACCAGTTTTAGTTCTAGTTAACTAGTGAAAGAGTATATAAGCCCTTACATACAACAGAGCTCAACAGTGACCGCCCGGTTTTTAAACGGCTCTGTTTCCGCAAGTGATTTTCACCATTTAATATCTCCATTGACGTTTCACTAAATGCTTATATAAAGAGTGTTAAGGCAGGTGGCAAGTTTTATTCCGTTTCTAAATTTAAGTTCAAGAGTAGAATCAGTTAAAATGAATATCTTATCAAGATTGCTTTACCTCTTTAAAACGCTACCTGTGGAGGTGAAAACTCAGCAATTTACAGAATGGGACAAACTCATATCTAGGTACATATGGAATGGCAAAAAGCCTAGGATAAAATATAAAACTTTACAGCTTAAGAAAGAATATGGAGGAATGGGGCTTCCATGCTTGTTAGAATACTATTATGCAGCTCAAATTAGGCCTCTTGTATGTTGGTGTAATTCTGGGTACTCCCAGGTGGAAGGACCTTGAAACGGCAATGTCAAGGATCCCTCTTCAGGCAATTATTTCAGATAGGAAATTAATCAAACACCTCCTGGACAAGGCAAATCCACTTATTGGTTTATCTCTTAAAATCTGGGAGCAAACTGAAAAGTTGGGCAAAATACAAAAATTTGCTAAACTATTAAAATGGTGTGCTTCTGATTGTGATTTTCCTCCTAACTTAAGTGATGAAAGATTTAAGACATGGGCAAAGAATGGGGTCACTGCTTACTGTACTCTGATACAAAAGGGATCTCTGAAGAACTTCCAGATTATGAATGAAGAATATTGGTCTTGAACTGCAAGATTTTTACATATACATTTTCACAAAGGAAATTACAGGAGTCACTGTATATTAAGGAAAAATGGGATAGTGAGAGTAATGATGTTGTCTCTCAGGAGGATTGGTACAATGTTTGCCAAACACAATGGAAAACCACTAGGTCTCTTTGCTGGCGGGAATTCTGCTGGAAGAATCTTGTACGTTTCTTCATAACCCCCCAAAAAAAGCGACACTGCACTGCTGACTCAGACTGTTGGAGACTATGCCAAACAGATGTGCAAATCACTATCACATATTTTGGTCTTGCCCAGTGCTAATTCCTTACTGGAGAAGTATCCACCAGGTTTTACTGGAGATTCTCCGAATTACTATTCTCTTCAGATTCAACATTCTATACCTGGGTAACTTTCCAAAAGTGATGAATGCTAAAGACAAGAAGCTTATGTTCATCTTACTAGCTGCAGGCCATAACCCATAAATGGTTGAAGCAACTTTGATCGATGACTGGATAGACATAGCTTATGACGTCTACAAAATGGAGAGATTGACACATTATCTCAAACTTCGGCAAGAAGATTTTGCCAGCTTATGGTCTAAGTGGACTGTATATATTGCTCCCAGAAGAGTAGACTTTATATAATGTATACTATATGCATTTAATTCAAGTACACACATTACTCCCAGTTCTATAATGTATATAGTTCTGTTTGTGGTACCAGACAGACCTTTTATTGAAGATTATGCACAAGTTATCAAAAGACAGGCAAGTGTTTTGTTTGTTTGTCTTTTATTTTTATTATCTATATGTGAAATCCATGAGAAATGTGACGGGTAATAACCTGAAGGTTGGCCAGATGTTTTTTGATCTTACTGATGTGGATTCTATTGCTTATCTCTGTCTATTTTTGTGAATATGTCCTTGAATTGTGTATTTGTTGCCTACTTTTGAGAGGGTAGGGGTGCTGGCAAGGATGCAAGATGTCTTTTATAGTTAATGTTCTTCTGTAATGCTCTGGATACCAATAAAAAAAAGTTAAGCCTGGAACCAAGCAACCAGCTACGAGATGAATCATGACCATAAAAATTTGATTCGGCACAATACGGCAAAAAAGCCAAAGGTACAAGACTGTGTACAGAAACAACCATAGACTTTAGTGTTTGCAGCTTGCTAGCTGCGGGTTTACAGGCACAGTACACATTCCATTGTAACAGCGAGCTCCACCAAGAGAGACATCACTGGGATTGTGGGTAGTGTAGCACTTCACCATGACATCATAAATAAAATGTGTTTTTTCTTGAAAGAAGGTTGATTTCTTACAGAATTGTGGCTTTTACAGAAGTATAAACCTTTGTTTCACAACCTCGTAGCTCGTGGCAAGTCCACCTTGGATGGTTTAGACATTATGGCTGATAATCAAAATTCTTATGAAGAAAATAAATGGGATTCTTAACTTGTAACCAGAACCACACTGTTGAGCTCTATACATCACACACATATCACAGAAAAGCGACAGGAATGAATAAGATTTCTTTATTTCATTTTTTTGTTTTCTAATGATGTATGGCTTTGAACTGGATAAGTAATAGCATTTACTGATCATGAATTTATAATCTTCAAACCCCTTTTCCATACATCCATGGCTTTACCTAACTCTTTGCTCCATTTCGATTTTACAAAGGCTAAGGAGCATGCTGAGAGAAAGGACAAATTTAGATATTGAATTCTTGGCAACCGGTGGTTGGCTTTACATGATAACATAAAATGTACAATAGCAAGCCAAGCTTCAGCGACCGAATGAATCAGGCTTCATAAGAAAAAGATTGTGTGTTCTTCTAGTTCTTTTTGGAGTGCTTCACATTAAAGGGGTGCAGTGGAAGCATGCTGGGCCTATAAGCCAAAGGTCAATGGATCGAAACCATCCTCTGCTTTTTGCAAGAGTTTTCTTCAAAACAATGGAAACAATATTTACACACGCAAAACACAGAAAAATCATATCACTGAAAACAAGTGAATCAACTACAGAAAACATCCAAACAAAACCAAATAAAACCACTGTACTACAACATTTTCAAAACCACTAATCAAAAATTCACTTCAGCCTCTGACCTCCTAAACCAAGGATTGTGGGTAGATATTCCACCTGTGAAGACTGACAGTAGAGTGGCGCAGCAAAAGCATTCTTGGCCCATAACTCAGAGCTTGATGGATAGAACCCATCTTCTGCTAAGCACATTATCTCAAAATGTATTAGGTTATTACTGACAAAATGCCCTGACAAACGTGGTGCAGTGGAAATGTAGGGACCACCTAGCCTGGTCCTACCAGACTCTCGCACATTTCATTCGTACAGAGAGTCTGGCCGCTCTCCATTGACAAGTGTTAACTTCCTTGAAGGCAGGTACTCTGTTGAAGTTTAAAACTATTGGATCTGCCCAGAGCCACTCTGGATCTGCCATAACCAATCGCTAACATTTGGTCATGACGTACTGTAATGCGCATGTGCAACAAGAGGGGAGACCGACAACTATCTGCTTATATTTAGCTTTAGCATCGCTAGCGTTAGCCTTAGCCAACTCCTTCACCACTAACGGAGCGAGCTGGAAAATCAAACTTTTCCCGAACCCTGAGGGGAGGAGGGCCACAACATCATGGCCACCAACAAAACTCAGTAAATATTGTTCTTGCTCGGGCTTTAACTTAGCTTCGCTCGCATCTTTCTAGCGCACGTCCTCAACGTCATCATTCTCAGCCACTCCCTCTGTTCGCTGATTGGATCACCAAATATTTGGCCGGAGAAAACCCAAGAATATACCGCAAACCCAGACGGAGCAGTGAAGGAAAATGAAAATTGAGCGGAAGTATGTAGGAGGGCAGAGCCAGGCTAGGGACCACCAGGACCAGAGATATTTGTTCATTTGTTAGTGATGGCCAAATGAAGCCACATGAAGCTTGGTGAACCATTTTATTTTGTTTTCTGAGCCCACTAGATGGCACTCTTGGTTTAAAGAAAAAGGTTCAGAATGGCAATATAGTGTGTTTTCAACCCTTTGTTGAACAGAGACTGCCATCTAGTGGGCTCAGAAAATAAAGGAAATGGTTCCAAAGCTTCATGAAGCTTCATTTGGCCGTCACTAGATACCGATGCCAATATGCCCTGACCTGCCCTGATGCCCATCCTTAGGATTGTCTAGGTACAACTTTAGTGATGCATACTTAAGTACATTTACACAGGTGCTACACATGGCCACAACCTATCACTGCATGTGTACTTAATTTCCGTGCATGTCAACTAAAATGGTTTAGATTGTGAGGGTATCCATCCATCGTCATCTGCTTATCCGGAGTAGGTTCGCGGAGACAGCAGCTCCAGCAGCTCCAGCAGGGGTCCCCAAACATCCCTTTTCTCAGCCACATCAACCAACTCTGACTGGGCGATCCCAGGTCAGGGTGTAGATATAATCTTTCCACCTAGTCCTGAGTCTTGCCAGAGGACTCCTCCGAGCTGGACTGGCATCTTTACCAGATGCCCGAACCACTCCAACTGGCTCTTTTCAACGCAAAGGTGCAGCGGCTCCACTTCAAGGTCCTCACGGATGACTGAGCTCTTCACCTTATCTCTAAGGGAGACGCCAGCCACCCTCCTGAGGAAACCCATTTTGGCCGCTTGTACCCGGGATTTCGTTCTTTTGGTCATGACCCAGCCTTCATGACCATAGGTGAGGGTAGGGACAAAAATTGGCTGGCAGATCAAGAGCTTTGCCTTCCGGCTCAGCTCTCTTTTCGTCACAATGGTGCGGTAAAACAAATGCAGTACCACCCCCGCTGCTCCGATTCTCCGGCCAACCTCCCGCTCTATTGTTTCCTAACTCGCAAACAAGACCCCGAGGTACTTAAACTCCTTCACTTGGGCTACTCATTCCTTATCCAGAGTAGGCAGAGGCGGCCTCAGCCAATTTTGCCGGGGCTTCAGCCCCGAATGTTTTGAGTGTAGCCCCGAATGTATTTTGAAAAGTTAACTGACAAATATGAAACCGGACAATAGCCTATGTAAACGTGCCTGATCGCCTGGCCATTCGTACCGGACGCTTATTCCTCCGTGCCTGTCACAAAGCGATACCTCCCCTCTCTGCTGCTATCTTTCTCTCTATCTCTCTCTCCAATAGAAAGAGACAGGATGGGTGGGGAAAACTGTGGTAATGGTACCCTGTGTGTGTGTGTGTGTGTGTGTCTCTCTGTCCGTCCGTCGGTCTCTCTGTGTGCCTGATCGCGTGTCTCGCTGTGAGAAGTCAAGACTATGAACCTACAGATCAGATAAGCAAAGCCCATGACGTGTTGTTGCCATAGCGACTGCACGCAACGGTGATTAGACTGCGTTGAAAGCGCAACTTTTCAAGCTGAAGCCAGGAAACGCTCTACCATTAGGCTACATTCAAGTTAAAGTGGTGTGAGAAGTGGTTCAACTTAGGAATTGCAACTATAAGGACTCAGCTCTATTAACCTTGCATTACAGTGCTTAGCCTACATGTTTTGGGGATGAATCTAATGTGCTGATGGTGTTTCTGGTTGTTACATGCTACAAGTTGTAAAGGGGAATCTAACTAAAGGGAGTGAAAGAAAAGGACAACATAAGTTTAAGTACTCTTCCACGACTCCTCCAAACACAGAGAACACAGATGGGATGAGTTATATTTTGAATGTGCACAAAGTTTTGAACATGAGCAGAAATCTTGCTCAAACACATCTGAAATATTACAGTCCAGGGGTTTATTAATTCATTAAAATGAATGAATGTATCACTGAGGTGAATAATTGTCATATGCACATTTAAGGAGGTTACTTCCCCAACAAAAGACGCAAAAGAGGAGGGAAGAGTAAGTTATAGGCTACATGTGTGCTGACTCAGATATAATTAGGAAAGTTGATCCAAAGGAGAATAAATAGATGAAAGCGATACAGAATGCCTGAGAGCCTTAATTGCAATATATTCCATTATGTTTTTATATTTTGAATCGTCCCCTATGTTTCCCTTTACATAAAGATATTTCCAGCATAAATTGATTCAGAAAAAAAGGCATAAATAGGTGCATAAAAATTCACCTGAATGCAGGAAATGAAGTGTTTAATGTTCAAAATTTTTCCTCGCCACTGTCACACTAAATTCTTGCTCTTGGGGGATTTACTGGAATTGTTGGGTCTTTGTAAATTATAGAGTGTGGTCTAGACCTACTCTATCTGTAGTGTACTGTAAAATTGAATTGAATTAATTTAAAACATTGATATTACACTGATATAACACATAAGTGTATACATGTGTACCGGTATAAATCTATATATATATATATATATATATATATATATATATATATATATATATATATATGTGTGTGTGTATATATGTATATATATATGTGTGTAACTAAATATTCCTTGTAAATATAATTTAGTATTCCTTTTTTGTCTCTTCCTTTTGTGCAACTTGTATAGTTTGTTATATTTAATTGCCTTTTTATTGTTCATATTAATTTAAAACATTGATATTACAATGATATAACATATAAGTGTATACATGTGTACGGTATAAATCTATATATATATATATATATATATATATATATATATATACTATATATATATATATATATATGTGTGTATATATATATATATATATGTGTGTAACTAAATATTCCTTGTAAATATAATTTAGTATTCCTTTTTTGTCTCTTCCTTTTGTGCAACTTGTATAGTTTGTTATATTTAATTGCCTTTTATTGTTCATATTCTACCAAAGTTTTCTATTTATACTATCATTTAAAACATTGATATTACACTGATATTACACATAAGTGTATAAATGTGTACCGGTATAAATCTATATCTATATATATCTATATCTATCTATATATATCTATATCTATATATATATATATATATGTGTGTATAACTAAATATTCCTTGTAAATATAATTTAGTATTCCTTTTGTGCAACTTGTATAGTTTGTTATATTTAATTGCCTTTTATTGTTCATATTCTACCAAAGTTTTCTATTTATACTATCATTTAAAACATTGATATTACACCGATATTACACATAAGTGTATAAATGTGTACCGGTACATATATATGTAACTATATATTCCTTGTAAATATAATTTAGTATTCCTTTTTATTCTCTTCCTTTTGTGCAACTTTTATAGTTTGTTCTATTTAATTGCCTTTTATTGTTCATATTGTATTGTACTTTTAATATTTCCATATCTGTTTATCCATTTTCATGTGTGTAGCGTGAAGGGGGCTACAACTACATTTCATCCTGTATGGTATAATGACTCCTTGAGTCCTTGAATATTGTGTACTCCAAGCATGCTCATGCATGGTCTGACAAGTTGTGGTTCTGGTTTAAATAGTACATAGGCATACTGTACACTGCCTCCAAACACACACACACACACACACACACACACACACACACACACACACACACACACACACACACACAGGGGTCTTAGCCTCCAGTAAAAAGGATGGTTTTAAGATGCAATAGTAGTCTGCTTCTGGCGCGAGTACCCTTGAGAGAGTCCCTCTCAAATGAAATCAATAATCTGAAAAACACATGAATAAGTAACACAAAACATATTACATCATGTATGAAAGTTTAACTTTCATACACTGTACCTCTTGACTAAAATATTGCCATGGTTATCGTAAATCGTAAAAAAAAAAAAAGACATAAGCGCCTAACAAAATATTGCAATCCAATGCAGTAGCCCTGCAAAATTCCAAACTGTTCTTTTGTTAATAGTGTGCCAGAAATGTACTGATTTTATGCTTTGGCCATTTTTAAGTCAAAGTGTGCAGTACTGTTGCATTTGATCACAGGGGGAAAAAAGTAACAATGGATGCCAACAATCGACTGAGAGCAAGGGGAGGAGGAGGGAGAGACGGGACGACAACGAGGAGGAGGAGGAGGAGAGAAGAAGAGAAAGAAGGAGAGCCATCTCTGATGAGATCAGGGCCACACTTATTCATCATGTGATCAACCATGGATTGGCCATGAGAGAAGCCCATCTTGAGTAGCTTTACAGTGGCGTCCATACTTCCTACCTATACTACCTATACTGTCCATACTACCTTCAGAAATGAGAACAGGCACGCAACTATCTAATGACTATTTCAGCATTATAAGTCACTAAATATACATTTAACGTCCACTTTAATGGGTACAGTTAGTATAAGGTTGGACCATCTTTTGCATCCCGAACTGCCTTTAGTCTCTGGGGCATAGATTCAATATATATTTCTTTCTGAAGTTTTCTTTAAAATAGTGTTAAAAATCTTGTCTCGTCTCATTCTTGTGAACCCAATCTTGTGTCTCCTCTGGTCTCGTGAGCTGTGAGTGTCTCATCACACCCCTATTACCCACTGGTGTTATGTGCAGTTAAATTGTGATTTCCTTTTGGTAATATTGATATTGAAGTATTCTTTTTATTAAAGTGTGTTTACCTTGGGTTGAACACAAACTTACTATTTATTAAAGTCTATAGTAGTGCAAGCCCATAAGTCTCTCTCACGTCAAGTACATGGGATACCTTATCACTCATTTTTATTTCAATAAGTTAGGTGTGAAGGGTCCTAAAGTTAGATTAAAGGGGAAAATACAAGTGAGGCCTACACACAATTAGACACTAATACTTAGGAGTAGATAGTCTCCGACCAAGTATTACAATGAAAGGGATTATAAGAATAGAAGTAAGCAATATAGATATTTTCATTACTATGTATTTGTGTTGTTTACGACTTGTTTCTGCCGCACCCAAGTGTGTACGTAAAGTGTGCCATGTGTGTGTGCATGTGGCATGTAGAAGACTAACGAGAGAGCAAGGGGCAGGGAAGGAAAACAGGAGGAAGTGAGAAGAGATGCCTCGAGACAGAAGGACAGGAAATGAAGGAGAGGTTGTTGGAAAGTGGCAAAATGAAGACAGGTTTCCTCCATCGTCACACCAGGTGAGAGAAGAAGTGATGGGGGGGGGACAGAGGTGAGAACAGGTTGCTGTGCTTCACATTTACACCAGATGACAGAGGGAAGAAGAGGAGAGAAGGCGACAACAACCTGCCATCCTATTTTGACAGAAGATGGGTTTTCATCTCTCCAACACAAAAAACACCCTTTCCAGAATCACAGATTGGACTTTGATCTTGTTCGTAAAAACTCTGTCCATCGTATCTTTTGAGAAATGTCACATGCACAGTTTTTTTCAGACATACAAGCTTTGGTTCTGTGATTGCACACAATACAGAAAATGTAATCATTAGCATTTGTATTTAGAGTGAATACAAAGTTGACAATACACTTTGATACATTTTATTGTATAAACAAGACAATAAAAAAAAACTGCTTTGGAGCAGAGACAGGCAAAAAAAGAACCAATCTCATAAAACATACTACTCTTACTGGAAAGGAAGAAAAGTGAGTTATATTATTCAATACAAAAGGAGGAGTTGAAGGAAAAGCACAGGAGTTGAGAACAAATCAGAAAGGTTGAGACTTCCTAATTTGGCAGATAGAAAGGAAGCTAGTACAGTACAGTCGAAAACAAAATAAGTGTTACAGAGAATGTGGTGGGTTTGATACCCAAAGTAACTGCTGTAGTTGTTGGCCTCCAATTGGAACCTTTTGCTTATGGTCTAAACTCTTCCACAAAGGGTTTTCTGCCCACATCTAAAGGCAAAAGAGTTTATACCTGTTGGCATCACAAAGCCAGCGTGAGAAGATTGCCGTTATGGAGAGCTGGGTAAGACCCGAACATGGTACAAATTGGTATAATGGTGCACAGTATTGGTAGTGCACAAAGAAATGCCAAAAACTGTTGTGTGAAGAATGAAAAAATAGCTTGAGAGAGAAGTTCAGACTTTCTCACCTGCACATCTGGCCAGTTGTCGTAAGATGTGGGCATGCTTGTCAGATTCTATGAGTCAGCTTCCCAAATGCTCAAGGATCAGCCGAGACTGTTGATGTTTCTACACCCCAAGAACATTATAATAGTTCAATGGAAATATAGTTTTTTTTTACATGCAAAATGTTGTGCAGATAATCTTCCTCAGTAGTGCCTACACTCCAGGCATGGCGCCAGGATTCCAGTTTTGGATGGGCCAGATCAATTGTGGGTGGGCCTTAAATTAAAAACGTTATCAAATCACTGTTCAACCTAATACAAATGACTGACTAATATACTGTTGTATTATCTGTGCTTACATAATAGAGATTTTAATAGCTTAATGCTCTTTAAATATGTTATTGCGTTGTAAAACGTTTCGGTGCATAGGACAGACCTATCCGCCATCGCTCTCCTTGGTTCTGACCAAAGAAGTGCGCTTTGGAATCTCCATTATGCACCATACCTGGCTGTGCTATAGCGCACCTCTCTATAGACTTAAGGCATATAGACTGTAAAAGTGGTCAGGAATCTAATATTTCCCCAAAACAGTTTAGTTCTGCTTGTATAACATGAGGCCGAATATTTCACAATTCTGTTTAATTGTTTGAAATTTTCAACAATACAGATCAACCACACTGCCCGACAGTTTCAATCAATACTCGGGCACAGAACTTGTTCATTGACAAAGTCATCTGTCATTTAAAACATGCTCCAAAAGAACTCATAAAGATCAATCACACCCATTAGGCCTAAATCCGGTCATAACAACAGACTGAGCTTGGCTTATTATACAAAGAAGATGCATTAAAATGTTGGCTACTACGAGATAATAACTAATAGGCTACGCAACTGCCAATTCACGGTCATCCACGAAGATTAACAGCCCTTTAATGCAAATTGGATCAAGCATCACAATATCAACAAATTTTGCTGCATTGCAAGCATTTCAGAAGCCATTATGGCTAACTTATTAGGCTAAAAAGTAACAACTGGGTAGGCTAAATGACACTCATATTTTTGCGCCAACAGGCAGGCTTAAAAGATTGCAAAACTAGAAAATAGATAGGCATGGGAGAGAGCATGAAAAGAATATTCATTCATTGCAAATCCAATTGTTTAACAGAGCAGTAGGAAAAGGCATGCTAGGGCCTACCTACCTCTCCGAAATTACAGGAGTAGTTGGCGGGATTTGCAGACAGAGGGACATAAGGCGAGAAGTAAGCATGGTCCTCCTATTTGGTGTTTTAATCCGGTTGGCACTGGAAAAGACGCGTTCAACTGTACAGGATGTCTTTGGCAGTGTTATCAGAGCTTTTAAGAAAGCATGGATATTCGGGAAAACATCCTCATTGCATATGTCCATCACTTCAACAAAACTTTTGAGATGTTCTTCTCTTTTTTTCTTCCTCTCTATGAGTTGCACTAACACTGCAATCTTTGACTCTGATATGGTAATGTGGAAGCGCTTCCCTGCATCATTGAGAGAGTTCGCTATAGTGGCCAAGGTTGTGTCATTTGTATCAAGGCTAGGGGACATCGGGATTGCCGCAGATGCCATGAGGCCATAGGGGTCACTGTGGAATCGAGTGTTCAGTTCATTAAGCTGGCAGTCTATTAGCGCGTTGGAAATGTTGCGCAGGTCCTCACCCCAACGTGCGTGTGACAATACTTCCCTCAAATCGGCCTGAGAGCTTTCTTGAGCGGGGGGGGGGCAAACTGGGTACATCCCAGTTCTCGACATCATGATCCTCCATCATCTTATTTGTTGTTGCCAACATCTTTGAGAACGCAGAGTCACTGGAGTGAATGTCTGTCAGTTCTTGTTTGAGGTTCTCGATCAAATCAACCGAGTCTGTCACTGATGTGGTGATGGACTGGAGGCTTTTAGACATGAAGTCTGATTTACTGAACAACTGTTTGAAAAGTACAAGGAGGAATATGAACTTTTTTTGTTTGATCTGCTGAAGGAGTGACTGTTCCTCAATCTCACTCTGTCCCCCCTCTTCTGCCTACAGTGCCAGCACCTCCACGATAACATCATACAGAATGAAAACTTTTGTCACTGCGGCCGATCTTGAATCCCACCTGGTGTCGCGCCCTCGCTCCAATTCCAATGACCTCTGATCGGGCTGCATCTCTCTTTGCGCATTAAGGAAACGGGCATGACGTGCGCTGCCGCACAAGGTGTGCAAGGTGTTGAGAGTCGAAAAAAGTTGAGGCATCCAGCGATGTCCGGGCCACAGCTGACAGGACGAGTTTTAACCTATGAGAGTGACAGTGCACATAGACGGTGTTTTGAAAGGTGCCCTTAAGGATGGCTTGGACACCCCCCTTATGCCCAGTCATTACCGATGCACCATCAAACCCAAAACCAACGCAAAGGCTAGGGTCTAGTTCAAAAGGTGCGACAACTTCCAATATTTTCTGTGCTATCGCATCAGCAGTCATGTTGTCTGTGGCTACGAGGGCAACAGCGCGTTCTCACACAGTCCCCATGTGTACATACCGTAAGCAAACGGCCACCAGCTGCTTTTTAGATACATCCTTACACTCGTCTGCTAAAATAGCATAGAAAGATCCCTCATGCAGTTCACGTTTAATCCGTCGCAACAGGAGAGTGCACACAGCATCCAACAGGTCATTCTGAATTTCGTGACTGAGCATCTTTGCATTGCTAGGGATTGATCTAGTCGCTCTTGAGTTGCTTTGTCATGCCTGCAGACAAGTTGTCTTTCTCACTAGCAGCAGATGACAGAGGACACAGTGGGAGCAGACAGGTTCATAACACCTGACAGCTGAACATCTGGTACATTTCACTGGGGAAGAAGTGAATCATACAGGCGTCTTCTTCCACACCCTGCATCCACTTGTCTTCTCTTTTCTCACCCTGCCTTCTCCAGCAGGAAATTCCCTTGTCCTCTTTTGTTTTGTCCCTTGTCTTCTCATTTATCGCCTCTCGTATATAACACGTATATCTCCTTACATCTCTTCTAAGTCACTGTAATATGTTGTCTTCTCCTCTGCCCTTCTTGACCCTTCCTCCTCCTCTTCCAATGTTTTTTTTGTTTTGTCCTTTTTTATCACAGAGTCTAGGTGTGTGTGTGTGTGTGTGTGTGTGTGTGTGTGTGTGTGTGTGTGTGTATGTGTCCTCTGTGATTAAAGAAGGTGTCATTCTTGTCACAGTATGCCACCACTGCCTGCTGTCACCTGTCTGCCTCTAATGGATGGTGTCTGTATGTACCGTATTTTCCGGACTATAAGTCGCTCCGGAGTATAAGTCGCATCAGTCAAAAAATGCGTCATGAAGAGGAAAAAAACGTATATAAGTCGCACTGGACTATAAATCGCATTTATTTAGAAATTTATTTCACAAAATCCAAGACCAAGAACAGACATTTAATCTGGAAAGGCAAGTTATTAAACTACACAATAGCACACAGAACAAGGGGCTGAATACGGTAGGTGTCCGGTATGTTAACGTAACGTAACTGCACTGTTGACAAGCCTCTCCCAGCAGCACGTTGTTCAAGCACCCATCTGTGGACTCGTTCCTCCAGCTCTGGCCATCTGGATTTCAGCGCGCGACTAGCTTTCTTTGTTTTCTTCATTGCAGTAAGACTAACCTTTTCGCCAGTCCCTCACAAGTTTCTCACTCACTCCAAACTTTCGTTCTGCTGCTCGATTACCGTTTTCGGCTGCGTATTTTACTACCTGCAGTCGCCTGCAGTTTCTTTTCTTTCTCAGTTGTCTTTAGGAGCAGCATATAGTTGTCACAAGCCTAGAGCGCCTCTCGCGGCTGCAGACAGTAATGTTTTCAGCATGAAATAACATTTAAAAACAAAGTATGAAAAAAAGTGCGACTTATAGTCCAGAAAATACGGTATGTGTGTGTGTGTGTGCGTGCGTGCGCACATGTGAACTTGCACTTTTACGTGTGTGCTAATATTTGTGTGCAAGCATACGAGTGTGTATGTGATATGGAGAGGAGCAGAGGATGTGATTCAGTGACCTGCACTGTGTACAAAACACTAATCAATTTTGGTGGCACACTGAATGTAATAAATGACACTTGAAAAGCAGTTTACTCCGCTAAGAAGTTGCGCTAGAAAAAAAGGGGTAAATAAGGGCACATTTTCTGTCAAGCTTGACAGAAAGTTGAGCTAAAAACAAGAAATATGCTCTGCTAAAAAACTGACTAAATTGCATATTTCCAAAACAAGGATGGGAAAAAAAACAAAAGAGAAATATGGAATAGTTAATAAAAAATAATGCTGAGTGCTTTGTAATTCAAAGTATTATACAGCCACAAAGAAGAAGAACATGTGACAATGATCTGACATAATCAAAGACATGCACTTCAATCATCAAACATATTTTTTTTATGTTTCCTGCCTGTCTTTGGTTCTCTGTATTATTATTTTACTATCCTGAACATACACGTTTCATCAAAACCAAAACTATGTATCATATTCAAGTTCTGCATTCTTGTATGTCCTTGATGACTGTGACTGTTTTCATCTTGGTTGGTGACATCTGTCCATGAAAACCTGTTATCTAGAATTCACAGAGATACAAGGTTTTCATCAAAAATGTGATTTTTTTTTCTTCAGCAGAAGCCATCATTTATGAGTCTGAAATAATGTGATTTTCTTTAATTTATTCGTTGTAGAACATCTGCTATTAATGCTTGTCTGATTGTTCTCGACAATGGCATATTGTCGTCTGAATTCTAAAAAGGTCAGAAGTTAAAGGGGAAACACAAGACCACCCAGGAAACAGGTGTTTGTGTCCCGGGAGAACTACTTAAGGGGGCTGGTGTTTTAACCCAAACCGCAATATTTTTCAGTCACTCACTTTCGGCTAAACTCAACTGCAACAGCCTCTGAAACGACCGTAACCTCACGGTGCCCTGTACCCGGCTAGTAACCTTTCTTGGCTAAATGTAACTGTAAAGACCGCTAAAGGTATGGGATTATTTTTGTGACTTTAATTGCAAGCAAAACTTCTCAAGTATCAAATACAAAACACTAACTCAAGCAAAAAGATTGTCACCTCATTGATATTATGTCCTTTTGTTTACAGTTCCCTCTGATTCTTTCTCAATGATCAGTCTTGGTCGGAGCAAGACTGCAAAACTGCAAACGTGCTGGAGAGAGCTCCATATATAAACATATACCAATAAAAGAAGAAGCAGTGTGTACAGATGGAACATTGTCTAATATATGTGTCAGTCTTAGATAGAATACATTATATTCACAGCTTCTACATTGTACAACTTAACCAATACCACCAATTACCACCATTGTACAACTTAACCATAAGTTAGCAGTTAGCTAATGTTAAATGTTAACTTAAACAGCTTTACTAGCTAGCTAGTAACTTAACACAACGAAATAGCAAACGTCTAGTAACCATGCTTGCAACGTATATATCACAGACAATATATATGATCAATACTTACACTTTATTAATCTTGTAGGAATCTGCTGTGGAGTGGTTTGTGTTCTCCAAAGTCTAACGTTAGAGCTGCACTGAAATGTCAGGGGGCCGGCAGGCACTGAGTTGTCACTCAAACTAACTGAAAACAAATTAGCCAATGGGGACGCACCCCAGTAAGACCCACCCACGCGAGATGTTTGTGTCAGAATCGCAAACAAAGACTTTGGAAGCGCAAATGTGAAAGCTGGGAGCAAAACTGCAAACGTGCTGGAGAGAGCAAAAGACTGATCATTGAGAAAGAATCAGAGGGAACTGTAAACAAAAGGACATAATATCAAACAAAAATAATCCCATACAAACGTAACTGTCATGTGACCGGTCATCAAGTGACCGGCTGGCGGTCACCGCAATTTCGTAGGATATCATACGAATTTCTGACAAACCATGTTACACTGTTTCCGAACATTTCAGAATATTTTTTATCATGCTCTTATGTCCCACTAATAACAAACCTTTTGAATTTGGTAATTTTTCATCATGGAGCATCTGTCACTGAGGCCCGAGCACTAGACATTACATTGCTTTGAGAGGCCAAACTAAACCCAGTTGAGAGAAACCTTTTAATCACTTTGAGTCACACTGCAGTCATGAGTGTTAAGCTTTATTTTTGTCTATTTCATCATTGGATGTCATGAAAGCTCTTTACAGCCGTGTTTTAATGTTATTCCCTGCGCCTCTTGACAGTGGAGCGGCTCTGACAATTCACTGTAGCTCCGTAGAGTATTCTGATGGCCAAGTTGCTGTCATCCTTCATTAACTCCACATTTTGATCACAGACGCTTTCTACTTTTTATATGAACACTTATGTAACCATCAGTATACCATTAGTTCAGCCACAGTCATGTCATATTTAACAATTTGCTACTTTGAGTTTTACAGACATACAGTTTTACTTTCTAATCTGCAATTCTGTTGTTTGATACAAATTATTGTATATAATTATTCAAATTAAAACCCTCCCATCACCTTTTCATGTGAAATATTGGTGCAGGATATGTTGATAGAAGAATTTACTGTATATAACTGGACCGATACAATAACCTGCCCAGGTATATAATGAAGGGACTACAAAACATTAAGAGAGTAGCAAGACAAACAGTCTATGGCCGGATGCTTACAATACAAGGTTAATGACCATATATAAATATATGGTCAATTATCATAGGTTGCTGCTGCTCGTGTCCCGTGTGAAACCAAAAGTTACGTACGTAACTTAAGTTACGTAACAAACATACTTATTTTAACCACTTATGTTAACCCAAACCATATTTTCCTAAACCAAACCAAGTCATTTTGTTTCAAGTTTACCACAGGTTAAGAACGTGATCGTTTCACAACGTACGCCTGCCACTGGTACTCTCAGGTCTACGGTCATATATGTTGTTTACGTATGAGGACGTGTTGACTTTTCCATATTTGTGACTAACAGCACGAGATCGTTCTCAAGGTCTTGGTATATGCTTCGGCTGATCAAAGGGAGGCTTTTATGCTGAAGTAGCTATAGGAAATGCAATAGTATTTGCCATAGAGGTTAATGCAAACTGCTATTGCTCAATACAGATACGTTTACACACACAAAAATACGGACACCCTTTTTTTGATAGCAGATCAAGAGGAATTCTACCAGGGGAAACAGCCACAGTGAGCCGGTTAGATTCCATGCTGCAGATAACAGGTGCTCTCTGCTGTATGTAAATGCCGCTCACATATTGCAAGCTCTGATTGTGCTTGACTGTGGTACAGCTCAGCATGGGTATCCCAACTGTATGGAAATGAGCTATTTAATATGTGATGACAGATAATAATAACATGCCACACGTACACAGGTACACAAACAGAGGAGCAGTCACAGAATTCACTGATGAAATATATGTGAGGCTCTGCATGTGTGTGTGTGTGCGTGATGCTCACATAAACACACACGCAGAGCCTCAGTACAAGTCTCCAGGGTGGAGGCATTGAAGGGCTGGTAGATGAGGGACACTGAAGGGCAGTGCAACTCAAAATGAACAGATACCCCTCTTCTCTCCTGGGACCACTCCTTCCTTCCTCTCTTTTCTTTCCCTCTTTGTATTGAAACTGTTGCTTTTAGCTATTTTCTCACCCTGAAATTATAAAATCACACGTCCTAAATTAGTTTAAGCCAATTCTTTATACAAAATGGAAGATGTTGAATGGCTATTTGTGCATTTTTAGTAGTGATGGAGCTAGTGATGGAGCTATATATATATATATATATATATATATATATATATATATATATATATATATATATATATATTAAAAAACATTAAGCGACATTAAAGAACAGCTTTTTTATTGCTAAGGCCACAGGGTCAAAATGAAATGATTTATTAAAATTGTAATAACAATAACTTATAACAATAACTTATTTCACCAGTAAATTCCTGTTAAACGACAAAAACACCCACTGGATGGGAAAAGGTATTTTACAATAACTTTGAATGCAGCACGAGGCTGGCGAGGCGAGTTTTAAGTGAACGCAACATCTGTGTTGTTTTTCAGACAACGGCAGCTACAGACTGTTGTTGGAATCCTCTACAGTGAAATACAGACAAACTTTTACACCGTTTAGCTGTCAACATTTTAACCGTGTTTAATCCAGCTACTAGCTAACGGCAGGCTAACATTACCTGCTGCCAAGTGTAGTGATAACTAGCGTCACATGCGGCGATGTTTCAGTTGTCTGTAACGTCCGTCGGGTCTCGGTACCCAACCCTACTCATTAACGTTAAACCAGACACCAATGGGTCTTGTTTCATTACGTGCTAATTTTCATTTCGCTCATATCTTACGACAAGATATACATTAAAAATCAGATAACAATACTAATGCAGTGGAGGAGATAGCTTTGCCAAAATCCTTTACATTGAACTAATATTGTAGGCTAACAACACAATTCGCTGATCTTACATTAGCTGACAAGCCGACAAGCTTGCTTTCCATTATAACGTTAACGTTAAACATGTTAACAACGTTAGAGAAAACAATTATATTGTTGGCAGATAACAGCACTTACCTCAAAACTAATGTCAGTGATTGTGATTGGCCAAATGACTCGCGTGACGTATCACCAAAGATGTTTTATTGTGAAGAAGACCGCAGTAGGTTTAAAACTCCCCACTTTATGGAAAATTGTACCCTCCCCACCCAAAAAATAAAAACTCTTTGGATCTACACGATTCACGTGGATGACATTTTCCTATTCAAAACGGCAATTTTTGCCGAAAAGCGACTAGTTTGCAGGTATGTATTTAGATTCTAAGCCCACTAGATGGCGCTCTTGGTTTAAAGAAAAATGCTCAAGGAATGGCAATTCAGCATCAACCATCAACCTCATTCCCAACTCGTCAAATACTGATGCTTGGTCAGTGGCCCTTAGCGTCAGATACCGACACACAAGGCACCCTTTAGCGTCTGTATGGGACGCACCGGACAGAGCAGCAGCTCGACTGCGGCGCTGTAAGATGAAGTAGTATGAAAATTGACAACGGTAGCGACTAGTAGCAAGTGGTATTAAAGGCCGAAAATCTGTGAAGGAGGAAGGTTGGGGTGGTGGATGCATCAAACAACACAGGACTTTCACCCAGGTGACCAGGGTTTGTGTCCCATTGTTTTCCCGCATGGGGCTGAAAATTAAATTTTTAAACCCCACCCATGATCTTTCTCTAACTCTGCACGTTGAAAAATGACGCCAAAGGGATACCCAGAGCATTAAAAAGTGTCGCCAAACTGGGTCCTAACCAAATGTCAGTATTTGACGAGTTGGGAGTGAGAAGTTGTTGGCTTTCAACCCTTTGTTAAACAGAGAGCGCTGTCTAGTGGGCTCAGAAAATAAAGAAAATGGTTCACGAAGCTTCATGAGGCTTCATTTGGCCATCACTCATTTTTCTTGTTACCTGTTTTTTTAGTACCGTAAAAAGTACATATGCACCAGTGTTAATTTCGTTGACGAAGACTATGACGAAAAATATTCGTCAACAAACCTTTTTCACGGACGAAAACTAAATAAAAACCAAATAAAATGTCAGCTATGATGACGAAGACTGTGACGAAATATAACAGACACTTTAGTCAACAAATAAAAATTAGACGAAAATGTTAGGGAGGGACGATTGGAGAAGAGATCCAATCAGAACCACTCTTTTTTGTGGGACAAGTTGGGAAGAAATCCAATCAGAGCGAATCTTTGAGGGTAGGTTGATTTATGCGGAAGCAGCAGAGCCATTTTAAAAAGCCGCGGCAAATGCAGGTGCAACAGCTAAACAAACGCAGCAGCAGTTACACAGGAGGACGAGTTTGCAGAACTTTGCACAGTTTCGAGGACGTTTTCACAACAGTAAGGTTGTTTACATTATACTTAGTTGTGTTTAGTTGCACAGTCTTAGTTACACAGCTTTGGCTGATTTCAGTTGACTTCGCTCGTTAGCAACACGCTAACGTTTTGCAGTGCACCCGTTCCGAGGGCAATGACATGTCTCATGAACAACAGAAATGTCAGAGCTAGGTCTGGGACGAACCGTTAAATCTGTGTCTGTATTGCATATTCAAACCTTAAAACCATTCCATAACAGACTGATGGATACTTCCAATGACCGGAAATTCTGGAGAAACATTTAGTCAACTAAGTCCACTGTAGATTTAGTCAACTAAAATCTGCTAATATTTGGTCTACTAAAACTAGACTAAGACTAAAACTCTTATGATATTTAGTCGACTAAAACTAGACTAAGACTAAAAGATTTCAGATGACTAAAATAAGACTAAAACTAAATGGTGTGTTATTCAAAAGACTCAGACTAAATCAGAATTTGCTGTCAAAATTAACACTGACTAAAACTAGACTAAGACTAAAAGACTTAAGACTAGACTAAGACTAAAACTCTTATGAGATTTAGTTGACTAAAACTAGACTAAGACTAAAAGACTTAAGACTAGACTAAGACTAAAACTCTTATGAGATTTAGTTGACTAAAACTAGACTAAGACTAAAAGACTTAAGACTAGACTAAGACTAAAACTCTTATGATATTTAGTCGACTAAAACTAGACTAAGAGTAAAGGATTTCAGATGACTAAAACAAGACTAAAACTAAATGGTGTGTTATTCAAAAGACTCAGACTAAATCAGAATTTGCTGTCAAAATTAACACTGATATGCACAGATGCATCACCACTGCCTCCTACTATTTCGCTCCTGTTTCTACCAGCTGAGGACCATTGCCAAACTCAGGCTCAGGGTTTCCCCAGCTGAGTTGGAGATGATGATGATGTGTTTATTTCCTCTTGTCTTGACTTCTGCAATTCCCTTTTCACCTGCCTTAGCAAGACTTAACGAAATTGCTTACAAGTTGTCCAAAATGCTGCTGCCAAGTTTCTTACTAAGTCCTCCAAAAGGTCTCATGTTACTCCAATTTCGATTTCATTACTTTGGCTTCAAATTCAAAGATTCTTGATTCAAGATTTTTTTGATAATGTTTAGAGCCGTGCATGGTCAGGGGCACACATTAAAGAGCTACTGCAGCCATAGTCTTGCACTGCCAGACCTTCCTCCACAGCGCAGTGGGTCTGGCTAGTCCACATAACAATCTGGGATACATCATTAATTATTAATACATCATTTATTCATAATATATTCATGAATCTGCAAAGTAACTAAAGCTATAGAATAAATAGTGAAGTAAAACGTACAATAGGCCTACTAGACTATGAATTGTGGTGGAGTAGAAGTATAAAGTAGGAGAAAATGAAAATACTCAATTAAACGTATCTTACAATTGTATTAAAGTATGGTATAGTTTCTTTCCAGCGCTGCTAAAATGTAATGCTAAACATTAATTCCCGAAATGTTTTTATCTGTAAGTTGCTGACATACTGTCACCTGTTGGGACACAGATGTTGACCGTACCGTCTCTGGTTCTGGCTTTGACCACGGGAACAGTGACGGGACAGCACCTCGCTTCAACGCACCGTAAAAAACTCCTGAAAATAATGTCCATCTCGCAAATGTATCCGTCAATGCAGTTATCCCAATCATCGAATTCCAGCAACAGGAAATAACACTAACAGACTTTTTTTTCCGTGCTGAAATGTTGTGCGGTGTTGTTGAATTGAACAACGCTAAATGTCGGGTTAAAATACGTTGTAACTCGCGTTACTGAGATTGTAACGGGTATAATATTACCAAAATTGTATTAGTTAAGCGTTATGTTACTGCGTTACAGCAAAAAGGAATACATTACTGTAATTGCGTAACTTTTGTTACTCCCAACACTGCTCATAAATCAACTGGAGTTTAAAATTTCGACACAAAGAAAGCGGAAGGTGACGGACATCCAGCAGAAAAGAGGGACATCCGGCGGAATTTCCGGTGGCACCAGAGAAATCCTAGAAGTGGAACATCATGGATGTACTATGTAGGCTACTGCAGCCCAAATCTCGCCATTAGGAATCTGTGGTCCTCTGATCAGGGTTTGATGCTTGTTCCTCGCTCTAGGCTCAAGACAAAAAGAGACTGTGTTTGTGGTTGCAGCTCCTAAACTTCGGAACTCTCTTTTCGGATCTGTGGACACCTTTAAAAAGCAGCTCGATAACCATTTGTCAAGACCATGGTTATAATCGTTAACGAAAATGAACGAAATACCAAAAATTAGGTGGGGAAAAACATTGTCGTTAACTGAAATAAAAATAAAAACGAGGCATTACAAAACTGTTTGCAAAACTAACTAAAATAAAATTATAGATTAATTGTCCTTAGTTTTATAGTTCTTTGTTTTAGCTTAGCATTTCATGTATGTTGTGCTTACTTGCTATTTTGTCTTTTATTGTAAAGCACTTTGACGTCTGCTTTTAAAAGGTGCTCTACAAATAAACGTTCTTACTTACTATGCAAAAGGCCAAAATATTGCATGCACAAGTGCTGCCATCTCACACAATTTGGAGCTGACTGCAGATTTGTTAATCAAGCTGATTTTGAACCACAAATGTAAATGAAATCTTCTGTACAGCTGAGTAATGCTTTCATCAGTAATGCTTTCATTATGGCTTTTTAAAAAGGTTGGATCAATGAATGCATAATTACTGTACTGTAATTAGATACACTTCTGTATCTAGTTGAATATGTTCCTTTCAAGTTCACTTAAATAACATATTTCTGCTTACTTTCCCTGATATTGGGTAGGAGAACATTAATCACAATGAGCAAAACAATCTGCTTTATTGCTCTAAACTGAACAGTTACTTTAGAGCTCAATTACCCATGGAGCTGTCTCTCCTTCCTGCTTCCTCTCTCGGCTGACTTTTATTTTTTCCTGTGATGCATAAACAACGAGTCTTAGAGCCTGTTATACCGTTGCCTTTGGTGGGGAAATCATCTGATTGCATACATTTCGTTCTTCTTCTGTCCTTAATTGGATTTCTTCCTCTCTTTTTAGATTGCCATGTGTTTGATCTCTCCCTTCCCCTTCCTCCTCCTCTTTAATGTTTTCATCCGTCTGTGGATCAGAGGAGCAGAGGAGGAAGGCAAAGAGGAAGAGGAGGAGAATAGAGTTCAGGCCAGTGGCTGGGCTATCAAAGACGACAGTCTCTGGGGTGCATTGCATTCGTAGGTGCATGCATGCACTCAAAAGAAGCAGCCTAATTGACTCACCAGTGCATAAAAGCTAAAACTGCAGGCATCTCAAGGTATTTACAGCATATAAATTGGATGGCATAAGATGCAATCAGCTGAAGTATGTGGTACACATAAATAATTTAATTACATATTACTTTGGCGTTGACTTTTGAGTAATAAGTTTAGGGTGCGTTCCGTTCCACAGGATCAACCCGTTATCACTCCAAACTCGTAAAATACGGACGTTTGGACAGTGGCTGTCAGCGTCTGAAGTGACGAAAAAGGCATCCTTCGGCGTGTTTGTATAACGTACCGGGGAGAGCAGTCAGTTACATGGGGTTTTAGCGAGTAGTACGTAAGGCTGAAATTCCGTAGGGAGGTTGCTTTGGGTGGCGGATGGGTCAAACACAAGACTTTCACCCAGGAGACCAGGGTTCATGTCCCGCTTGTCACGTTTCCTAAAGTCTCTTTCTTCTTTAGCTGCCTTCCCGCGTGTCACAGAAGCCCACCCACAACCTTTTCCTAAACCCAACCGTCCCGTTCGTCGCGCGTGTCACGGAAACGTAAGCCCACCCACGACCTTTTCCTAAACCCAACTTTCTCGTTATTCCGGCATATCACAGAAACATAAGCCCACCCTCGACCTTTTCCTAAACTCAACCGTCCCGTTCCCGCGTAACAGAAACATAAGCCCAAAAGGGACGCCAATAGTCCCGACCAAGCGCGTTATATGACACTAAAGGAGACTTTTAGCATCTATAAGAACGACAAAGGCACCTGACCAAGCGTCCGCATTTTACGAGATGGGAGTGAGAACCTGTTGACAGCATACATAAACAGTAGTATTCCCTGCTCCCTGTTCAGGGATTGCCCATTAAAGGAAATTCCCTTGACAAAATTCCTCCATTCGCACTAGAGGAGTGCGTTGGGATTGGGATCCCGCAGGGCCCAACAGAAATCTCGTTCTGCTCCTGATCAGTGCTGTAACCAACTGTTAAGTTCTCCTAGCTAGGTTTAATAAGAAAATCAGCAACTCACATGGTGCATCCATTTGAACACCAACCAAATGCTTTATTAACACTGCTCTACTCCCTCTCTCTCACTTCTTTCCTGGGGTTCTCTGCCCCGTTCTCCTACGGCGACCTGAGGGATCCAATCAACAGGGACATTAACATGAAATCTGTTAAGAGTGTGTTAACAGACAGGGAAACGAAACAAAATAAAACAACCTGGGCAAAACAAACCAAAGCCAACAACACTTTCTGAAATAAGTGAAATAAATAAATTAATACAATGTCACTTTGCCCCTATTGCACCAGAATAACTAATTATTGCGCTTGAATGTCATTATGCACTAGAATGTAATTTCGCTACTTATTACCGACTGGTATGCATATTTATTAATACTACACAGTAAAATAACGAGTTTCCCTTTGGGAGGGGAGAAGACACAAAATCAATGGTCAATCTATTGACACTTAATCTAATGTTCGCGGTGCGGGACCCAGCACACAAACTGCGGGAGCGGGCGGTAATGGTAAGAAATCCAATGGAGTAGGCAGGAGCAGGATTAACAAAAGCAGGGCTTTAATTCACACACCCTGCAATGTCACCAACGCAGATATCACGTCCTCCATGCATTACCCTGGTAATGTAAACACATTGGCTACGTTGCTGCTACTGTGGACATTTTTCACTACTGAACTAAAAAACTAAAAGTTAGTACCATTACAAAACATATTCTATGAAATGTATGTTACTTGTAAATAAATGTGATTTGATTAATTTACAAGATCATGGCGGTATCATTCCAGTGAGGCGCAATGACTGATGGGTAATCTTGCCTGTCAACTTCTGGCGAAGTGATGTACCGTTGTTTAGTTATTGCCTACACAGTTTGCAGTTCCCTTTGAACTGAGCATTTTTGCTTCCTACGGTTTGGAATCTTACTTTTTTTTTTTTTTTACAATTTCTTTATTGACATTTTTATAAAAAAATGCATTAACACAAGGGTGTAACTAAAGACCATGTCATTTTAACCACCACCCCTCCAATCCCAACCCAGGCCCACTACGTCTAGTGATGGTCAAATGAAGCTTCGCGAACCACTGTCTTTATTTTCTGAGCTCACTAGATGGCGCTCTCTGTTCTAAGAAAAATGTTAAAGGAATGGCAATTCAGTGTGTTTTCAACCCTTTGTTGAACAGAGAGCGCCATCTAGTGAGCTCAGAAAATAAAGACAGTGGTTCGCGAAGGTTATTTTGACCATCACTAGCTACGTCCCCCCAAACCATGTTTGGAATTTTACTTAACATGGCTGAATACCCTGTACAGTCCACTTTGCTGGAAACTACCTGGCAATCAGAACGCACCCTTAGTTTCGTATATAAAAGTTAGCATGCAATATTGTAACAATATTCTAATTTCCCTGCAGGATTCAGCTTATTAAAGAAGGCTTTCATTAAGGCATCGGAACCGACGGTCAGGAATGATGGCAGGCAGGGATTTGCCTGGTGCCTAGCAGGGCATGGATGGATGATTGATACTGTATGACAAGTGTAACTACAATTGTGCCCTGCAAACAGGTTTTCTTTCCATGTTGAATGATAATTCGAAAGGGGCTGAGATTAAAGTAAAACCAGCTATTCAGAAAGCATTTTTATTGTCAAGGGGAAACTGACAGGCAAATGATGCTACACTGATGAGGAAGCAAAGAACAATATTGCAATATGATGCATAATGCAGCTTTCTGCTGCTAAATTCTGCTATCGATACAGAATAAGAGCAGAGATTCTTACCATGCCGAGTGACATGTCCATTTCAACGACTTGATGTTTTCATTGCGGTTGACAGTCTGACTGGCCCGTGTTTGAATGACTAGTCTGAACTGTTGCTGACTTTATAAATAATGAAGTTGCCTTACACTTTATTTATAGTGTCAAATCACAACAGGAGTTATCTCAGGACACTTTACAGATAGAGTAGGTCTAGACCACACTCTATAATTTACAAAGACCCAACAATTTCCCTCGAGCAAGCATTTGGTGCCACAGTGGCGAGGAAAACCTTTTTTACAAGTAGAAACCACAGACAGACCGGCCATCTGCCTCAGCCGGTTAGGACACAGACACAGATACACAGATATGGTGAAATATGATTCATAATAATTACAGCAGTTGGTATGATGAAGAGTGGCAATTATAGATTCCTGCTTAATGTGTGTGTAGGGTTGCAAACTTCCACTAGTGGAAATACAGAACGGCCGCAGATGGCTCAAGATGGCTCGTTGTTTATATTGACTCAACCAGTAGGGCTTCTTTTCCATCCTTGTGTTGGAATCCCTTACAGAGCCTAGCATTGAATAGGCAAAAACTGAATACAACATTCATTGCTAGAACTCTGGTCAGATTATATAACCCTGTCCACTCCATTGCTCTGTAACTACTGCCATTTATTCTGTTTGGTAGGATACATTGACTGTATGGGTATACAGTATGTTTTCCCTTCCCATCTACAAATTTCTCTCACAAACACATTGCACTCATGTTTTTTGACTTGACTTTTATAATGGATTTTCTCATCACTTTTATCTAGGTCATCTCTGATTAGTGTGATATCTTTAGATTAAGTTCTCAGTTCTTTCAGAAGACACACACACACACACACACACACACACACACACACACACACACACACACACAGGCACCTACACAGATACGTGAACACAATCTATATACAGAGATACACACACTATTAGAACATGTATGCAAATATCAACAGCACACACACATTCTTCACATTAAACTTTGCATTTATAAACTTACAAATACACAAACTGAAAGGGCACAAACACACACACACACACACACACAAACACACACACACACACACACACACACACACACACACACACACAAATGAGAAAAAGACTAAAATCCTTTTCTGGCTGAATGCACTAACACATAAACTTTGAAATAAACTTTGTTTATGATTGCTAGCTTATATGCCTGCTGGTAATAAATAATACAAAATAATAATAATAAAACACTGAATCCCACTGGTGTTGATCTGTATTATAGCCAAAGGATAAAAACAGAGGAACACAGGGTGTGTGTGTGTGTGTGTGTGTGTGTGTGTGTGTGTGTGTGTGTGTGTGTATGTGTTGCCATAACCCTGTCAGTTTATACTCAGGAGCCTTGACACAATAATAAGCCCAGCCTACTCCCAAAGGCCCCCAGTCATATTATTATTCACTGGTCCAAATATGGAAATACTGCGGGTAGCACAGAGATAACAGGGAGGTGTGTTGGGATAGACAGAAGGCACAGCTTGTGTGTGTGTGTGTGTGTGTGTGTGTGTGTGTGTTCCTATTCAGTGATGTTCATACTCAGTGATGTTCTGCCAATCAAACTTTCAAGAGAGGATGGAGAGACAGACAGGAAAAAATAGAGCTAATTTGTGAAATGTCTTAGGTTTTCTGCCAGTGTATGTAAAGCCTCTTGTGTCTATTGATGATGCGAGCAACTCCTGACACAATAAAGTGAAATACTCTTCTGTGCAAGGTGACTCTGCGCTCTGGCAGCCCCAAGTGGCACCTGAAGATAACATTTGAATATTTTAAAAAGCTGAAAGACTCACAAGTCTAAAACTGTCAATGATATGTGTTACATACATGCCCCTCATACTTCAAAGTCCCTCTCCAGACATGTTTTAAAGTATGTTAAAATACTCTGTTACCAGTAATATTGATATATAATTAGTATTTCCATTTTACGCTACTTTATACTTCTACTCCACTACATTTCACAGGGAATTGTTGTACTTTTGTACAAATTTAACAAACAAAAAATATGATCAGCTTATGGAATCTGATGACTACCTCAGGATACGGTTAGCTTAGCTTTGCACAAAGACTGGCAACTGTCAGGACCGGGTGACCAGAACTCAAGCGCAGACCAGAGTGAAGTTTCAATCAAGGTGATTTTATTGAAATGAACAAACAGAACGTGGTTTGAGGGGCAGGGGATTCAGATGAGTCGGAGAGAGGGAATGGGGTCCGGGCTCCAGTGCTCTGGATCTTGCAGGTAGATTTGGGTCCAGGCTCAGGGCGAGATGGTCTGAGGTGAGACAGGGAAAAAGCAAGTTAGCAACAGGTATTTCACAACAGCGAAAGTTCAGATTGGCTGGCGTGTTCTCATACTAGTTGATTCAACGATCCGACGGGGACTGGAAGCTTGGCCTGGCTTATAAAGGGGGAGTTGAGAGTTGATGAGGAACAGGAGTGCTGAGTGGTGTGATGAGCCATAGGTGTGAAGGCAGGAGCTCCATTGACCACGCCCAACCGTGGCTTCCAGAGCATGTGGGAGAGAGCAAAACACAGAGACGGACGCCAAACCAAAACACACCAAGCACACAGCAGACACGCCAAAAGGAAGAAAAAGAACACAAAAACTACATTCACACACATACCATGAAGGAGGCCAGGGTCACGTGACAGGCAACAGCCTGGCTCTGTCCAAAGTTGAAACACATTTGCATTACCAGTTCCTCTAAAGCTCACTAATGAACACATTATATCTTGTTTGTTGAATCCGTATAGAAATCAAAGTGTAAAAACAAGACGTGGTTCACGTGTGCAGAAATAGTCCAACCTAGCTGTTGTCCCCTGATTCCAGTCTTTATGCTATCTATCTATCTATCTATCTATCTATCTTTCTATCTATCTATCTATCTATCTATCTATCTATCTATCTATCTATCTATCTATCTATCTATCTGTTATAGAATTGAATAAGCTAATTTACCAAATGTTGAATTTCTCTTTTAAATCTACATAAGACGCTCCTTTCTAGAAAAAGAGAAAACATAACTAGTGGTGACTTATTTACTCTTGAGATTTAATAGTAATTTTTTTTTACAGTGGATAGCACACAATCTAAGGAGTTATTAATAATGACACCAGTAGTTTTTGCTGACATTGCAATGTGTCTAATTTCAGTCAAATAAAAATAAATACAAGAAAAACAGTTGTGCAGTTGTTTAAGAAGAAAAAAAAGGAGGAACATATGATGATAGTAGTGTGATAATTGACACTGCAGCTTTGTCAGCTTTTTTCTATTTAAATTCACTACAGATCTTTAAGCTGCTGATCTGTTTTGTCTGCATAATTATGTGTGCATGCTTGTCTGCACACATGGGAACATTGCCTTTGTTTGTGACTGTGTGTGCGCATGCATCCCTGCCTCTATATGTGTATGTTTGCATTACATTTTTTAAAAGAGGTTGACTTGCTATTAGGCATGCAATGAACTCATTTACTGTTCGCTTGACTATGAAAAATGAATGGGGTTCTGACAGTAATATTCAGATGAGGACGGTTTGCATTCTCTGTGTGTATAAGTGCACAATACACATGCATCAATGCCTCAGCATGTGTGTGTATATCTACTTATGCATGCATGTCTGTGCATGTGTGTACACAACAGACTGTTTGTCAGCATCACTAATGACTTTCCTATTAATAAGGAATGATGCCTAGACCAATGGAGACAGCCGGGAGAAAAGTCAGAAGCCAAAAGTTCAAAACGGTAATGCTTTAATTAAAATATTCATTAAGACTACCCTGTTTACTTAGTCATCCATGACAAACTGCTTGCTGCCGCTGTTCCATCTTCAATTTGTTCCAACACACTCGCTACCAGATTCGCCATGACTTTTTTTTTGACAGAACAATCTGTCAAAAAAAGAGAGCAAGGCTCCAATATGCATCTAAAGTGCATTGTAAACTGACCTGAAGTGGGTAAATAAATGACTTGCTACAGCTGTCACAGCTTCACATATCCTCCATGTTTTATTAGGTACTTTGTAACTGTCATTTGTTTGGGCGAAATCAGTTTGCTCTCCAGTGCACTACCAACACAAAGGATGCCTTCTCTGTCGCTTTGTTTGCCTTTCACAGAGTTGGAGTCCTTGGAAATGAGATTCTGGGGAGTTTATGGGCTGAGTAAGAGAATGTCTACATGGCCGTCAAACACTGTTCCTCAAAACTACATTTATATCCATGTAAGGTTCAGCATATAAATCCATCTGCTGCTGATGGTGGCAACTGTCAACTAAGCCATTTGCTCGGAAATCTGCAGTCTGTGTTCACTTATGCAAGAGAATTTGGGAACCATAGTAACATTTGCTAGCCTGGAAGCCAGGCGAATCTGCGAGCTCATGTTTCATTTGCTCTGGCAGATGTGTCTGGCCCCTCTCCCGTTCAGACAGATTTCCAGCCAAATGACGGAGGAACGTCATCATCCTGTAGGTCAATCCAGCATAACGCACCAGGCTCACGAAACTCTGATAAAACTATCAAACTAGACAGTGCTGTTCAATTAGGAATCAAGATTCTGTTACTGCATTGCCTATTTCTCGCCTAGAATGTTTTTACATGAAACACATTTTAGTGTACTGTTTCCCTGTAATTTGAGGACGTTTTTTTCATGCTTAAAAAATGGACCCAGCACCGCCCCAACTTGTATGTGTCACTAAGCGCTACGTCACACTTTCCGTTGCTCTGATTGGTTGTAGCTCCCGGCAATTGCGTCCAGAGACATTTTGGTCTGCACCGTTGATACACCCCTTGGAAATCTAAGAGGTTTCAGAGGTTACACATTTGCAAATTAGTCTGATTCTTTTCCTGTGTGCCGATCTGGCGGCCACATTCTGATTTATGATGAATCATGTGCAAGTTGAAGGAGCTGATTATTGGGATTACCTTTCACTGGAATTGTACCTTGGTGGATTTCATGTGACAAATAAAATTGATTGATTTAACTCAAACCAAACATGCAGAACACCATCATGTGAATTATCATTGGTGTTCATAGTGAACAAAGCACAAACAATTCTAGCGATCATCAGCAAAGATGATATCATTACTTTCCGCCCTACTGGTAGGATGAAGCTCAAAGCTCAAATGTTTTCCAAGTTCAGTCTTCCACCTCAGCTGCACTGCCAGGTTGCACAACTCATCCATCTTGAAAGTCAAGCACACAAAAGGTAAATTTCCCATTAAAATATTAATTAAGTTTAACCCATCTACTCACTCATCTGTGACAAATTTCTTGGTTAGTGCTGGGCTTGCTTCGACTAATTCTTCTTCAGTTCCCTGACTCATCGTGTGTTACAATGTGCAAAGCAGACAGTCCCACTTCTCTGCATTTGATTTTCTATCACTGTCATGGCAAAAAGTGTCCATTTGTACATTTTTATCTTTAAGGAAACACTGCGGTCTGCTTTTTAATCATCCCTGCGCTTATATCTTTAAAACCACACTGAGGAGATGACTTCATGATTTTTGAAACTGCAGCTTCATGAACTGTCTTTGATTAGTTTAAAGTGAATGTGTAACTTTTAGATGTTTCTGAAACTGTGTAATTTTCCATTTGATGATCATAAATGACCTGTAACAGCAAACAAGACTAACAGTGGAAAGAACGCTATTTTTATATAGTTTTTATTAATGCCTCTGCCCGGGTCAGATTTTTCCCGCAAAGTCGCAAAATAATTAACGGCAGGTAGACGCCGCTACAGAGCACACATTCTGATGGGTCACAGATTTCGGCGTAACACCGGAAAAGCCTATGCAGCCAGGTAAAAGGTAGTCTCGCATTGCCACACCTTCCTCCACAGGTAGCAGGGGATTTCTTTATATAGGCCTAATTGTATTTTCATTTTATTTAAGAAGTTATCTGCTGTAGTTATGGCTGAAACTGGGGCAGGGCTACCACAGAAAAAAAAGTAAATTAAACGAAGAACAACTGAAAGCTGAAAAAGGGTAAGTAAAAGTGGCCGGACGAAACCTGACCGGCAATTTCCACTGGATGCGGAACGTCTGCGTAACGCCTCCAGAACGGCAGCGGAGTCATTAGGTTTCCATTAAAGTCAATATGTGTATTTCCACTGACTGCAGATCGGCTGCGTTCCGACTGCGTCCCTGCTCCGGCGGTCCGCAGCCCTCCGGAGCAGATACGCAGAGCTTCTATTTTTGCCGGACGCCGGAGAGCTCCGCAGCAATTCAGCACACGGCAGATAGTGCGGGACAGGAAGTCGAGCACAGAAACAAAATAAAAATCCGGTTAATTTTCAAAGTAAAATACACCGTGCTCACGGCGGATCATATTTCCCTGCACGACTACACCTTGAAAACAGCACAGAGTTGTTTCCCCTCTACTCCTCTGGTTGGAAACAAACTGTTGTTGGTTTTGTGGTTCTATTCTACGTGAATTTGCGAGATCTTGTGGGTCCTCGTGACTACAGCTGTCAGTCATGGCCGTGCCGCAACAAATCCGGACCTGGTGGGTACTGACGGACGGCGGAGCCGTTCCGCAGCGGAGCCGGTCGACAGACGTTCTGCATCCAGTGGAAATTGCCGGTGAGTCACACTCGGTCAGGCTTTCAACAGATGGAGACAATTACGCGATTGTAAATTATTCAAAACTGACCCCCAATTGGCATAAATTAACTTTAAAATGTTGTTGTACATCAGTAAACTACATTCAATTACATCCCCCTTTCATTTAGCGCCAGTTTTTATTCCTTTTCAGTCTGTTTGTGTTGACCTACTATTTTCTTTCCCATGTCTCCCTGTACTTGTGTAAAGCTTCCTTGGGTTTCAAGAAATGCGCTACATTAATCTAAGTTTTTACATTCGTTGCTACAACAAACTCTTCATGCTTTGGCTCATAACACAGTGACAGTGATACATCCAAAGTAGGCTAAGTAACGTATTCTCTTATTGTAAATTAATGCTTTTCTGTCTGAGCAAAACATCCATCACAATATGACCTCCCGGTAACACTAACTCAGTAATATACAGTGAGCAATACAGGACTGTAAAGAAAAGACCATTACGACACAGGTGTGATAAAAACACTACCGCTTTTGACCGAAGGGGCCGCTGGAATCAACCAGAGCCGGATTAACCATTAGGGCAACTGGTCACTTGCCCAGGGGCACATGACATCTAAGCTGACCTGGGCAACCCGATCATAATATTACGTTAAATCACGTCAAAAACAGTGTCTGTAGCTTCCTGCGCAGCGAGCGAGGACGAGCTGTCACGTCGCGTCGACTGATTCGACTGGATTCTGTAACTTATGTTGTGATGCTGCTTTCTAAATGGGGATGAGTCCGGTTGCATAAAAGTAACATTTAATACATAACTATTAGCCATATCACATTGTAGTTAGAATTTGTAGTAAATTCAGTACTACAGTAAAGTTAGAAACTTTAAGATTTCAGTGCTAACACTGATTTGGTGACATCAATGCACTGTAAAATGGAACTTGTTGTTTTAACTTAAAGGTATAATATGCAATTCTTTCCTAAAACAAAAAAACAGTGCATAGACTAATATTGATGTAATCCCTCTCAATCGTCACTTATGACCCAATAGAAGTGTGTGATGTAGAGTCTGTGTCTGCAGAGACCCTGCCCTCTGCCTGCATTCTCTCTTTACTTTTTGATTTCCTGTCTGTGGGACGTTTCTGGGAGGTAGCAAAGAACCTTTGGGTCCCACGTGGGTGTGGAAACCCCAGCCGTAAGCCACGAGCAGGGCGTGCAGCCCATTCTGATTCCCAACGGCTGCTTTGCCTCGCATATCATCGTGCAAGTCTATCTGACACAGACACACCGAAACAGACAGGATGAAGCTCTGCTTTCACTCATAATCCGACAACGTGGCACCTTCCCGCAGAGGTGTGGTTGTGTTTGTTTGTGCTTTAGAACATAACCGCTGCAAAACAATATGAAAAGAGCCATCTATTACTCTGATTAATGCATTGTACAGCGCTCCCTCTCTTCATTCACTCTCTCTCCCTTCTTCTTTCTCTCTAGCTGTTTAGCCGTGGAGGAGGGGCCAACTTTGAACAGTGAGTTTACTAGTCTATATCCACGACGTTCCACTTCTGGGATTTCTCCGGTGCCGTCAAAAATTCTGCTGGATGTCACTCTTTTCGCCGGATGTCTGTTACCTTCCACTTTCTTCGTGTTGGAATTTTAAACTCTGGTAGATTTCTGAGGACTATGGTTAACTGCTCCTCAGATCTCTGCAGGGTAAATCCAGATAGATAGCTACACTATCTGTCCAATCTGAGTTTTCTGTTGCATGCTTAATACAACTTTTGAACATACACGTTCCACCAAAATAAGTTCCTTCCCGAGCCTATTTTGCAGCGCCACCGTGGCTCCATCCGGTGCTTAGCGCCACCCATGACGATTGTGATTGGTTTAAAGAAATGCCAATAAACCAGAGCATGTTTTTCTCCCATCCCAGAGTGCTGTGTGGACTAGCCAGACCCTTCTCCACAGCGCTGTGGAGGAAGGTCTGGCAATGCGAGACTAAAGATCATTCAATTCAATTCAATTTTATTTCTCAAATCATAACGAGAGTTATCTCAAGACACTTACAGATAGAGTAGGTCTAGACCACACTCTATAATTTACAAAGACCCAACAATTCCAGTAATTCCCCCAAGAGCAAGCATTTAGTGTGACAGTGGCGAGGAAAATCTCCCTTTTAGGGAGAAACCTCGGGTGGTAAGGAAAACTTCCTTTTAGGGAGAAACCTCAGACAGACCCAGGCTCTTGGTAGGCGGTGTCTGACGGTGCCGGTTGGGGGTGTGATGAACGGTGGCAATAATAGTCACAATAAAGATAATGGAACTATGACTAGAAATAGTAGTTGTAGTAGTTCATGGTGTAGCAGGTCACTGCAGGGCATAGCATGGCGTAGCAGGGCACTGCAGAGCTTAGCAGGGTGTAGCAGGGCAAAGCAGGGTGCGGAGCAGGATCACGGTGACAGCTGCAACCATGATTTAGGTGCCACCCTAATCCAAGGAAAACTGCTGGGCGAAAAAACATAAGGACTCCAGGGAATAAGCTCCCCAGAGCTAAATTAGTAACAAGCATTTCTGGGACCTGGATGCACACAGATGGAAAGAGAGAGGAGAGAGTAGCTCAATGTGTCAAAGGAAAACCCCCGGCAGTCTAAAACTATAACAGCATAATTAAGAGCTGGTGCAAGACAAACCTGAGCCAGCTCTATAAGGGTTGGTAGATGAATCTGACGACTATGAAGAGAAGCAGAGAAGAGAAGGGGTGCCGTGTCTGAAGCTTTACCTCCCCCGCCGGTCTAGGCGAACGCTGCAACTCCTCACTCCCTAACTATAAGCTTTATCGAAGAGGAGAGTTTTAAGTTTACTCTTAAATGTGGTGACGGTGTCTGCCTCCCGAACCCAGACTGGGAGCTGCTTCCACCAGAGATACTCGCTGGCCAGCCCCAGCCGCGAAGTAGCTAAGTCTCTCAGAGGTGTTGAGTAACATTACAGTCAGTATCTGGTGTTAGGGTTAGGGTTAGGATTCATCCGTGAAGAGAACACCTCTCCAAAGTGCCAGACGTCGAATGTAAGCGTTTGCCCACTCAAGTCGGTTACGACTTGAGTGGGTTACGACTTTGAGTGGGCAAAACGACAAACTGCAGTCAGGTCAAGAGAGAGAGAGAGAGAGGAATGAACCCTAACCCTAACCATAACCATAACACCAGATACTGACTGGTTTACGGAAACCTTCAATACAGTAAAACTGCACATTTTAGAGCCAGCCTAAGGCACCCTGTGAAATAATCATGCTGTCTAATCAGCATCTTGATATGCCATACCTGTGAGGTGGATGGATTTTCTTGGCAAAGGAGAAGTGCTCACTAACACAGATTTAGACAGATTTGCGAACAATATTTGAGAGGAATAAGCCTTTTGTGTACATAGAAAAAGTCTTGGATCTTTGAGTTGCAAAAACAAAAGTGTTGCGTTTATAATTTTGTCCAGTGTATATACACACACATATATATACATATACACATACATGTACACACATACAGTCATGTGAAAAAATTAGGACACCATGCTAAAGTTGACTAAAAAGAGGAATAAAAAAATCATCTTTTGGAAAGTGATCTTAATGCCTTAATTAAAAAAATGAGGAAAAATCCAATCTTTAAGGACACCAATTTTCTTTGTGAATGAATAATGTATCGTAAATAAATAAATGTTCTTCCTTAAAATACAGGGGGCATAAGTAAGTACACCCCTATGTTAAATTCCCATAGAGGCAGGCAGATGTTTATTTTTAAAGGCCAGTTATTTCATGGATCCAGGATACTACGCATCCTGATAAAGTTCCCTTGGCCTTTGGAATTAAAGTAGCCCCACATCATCACATCCCCTTCACCATACCTAGAGATTGGCATGGGGTACTTTCCATAAAATCATCTCTCAATGCAAATCAAACCAGCTATTAGGCTAACTGAAATAAAACCATGCCAATCTCTAGGTATGGTGAAGGGTATGTGATGATGTGATGAATCCGTGTACCATTCGTTAAAAAAAACAAAAAACAAATAAATGACTTGTTTCCTCAATATTCGTTTCCAAAACCAAAAGGAAAGAACGGATAACAACTCTTTTTTCCCATTTACAATTTTGTGCTCAAATGAAAAATGGAAAAAACGAATAACGAGCGTTTCACCCCGTTTCATCCAATTTTTATATTTTTATTTGACGCAAGATGCATGACCTTTATTAGGACCAGAGTCCCCCAAAGAAACAAGAGGTCAAGACAAGAAGTAGTGACATGGCCGGACTGGATGAATATTCCGACTTAATTCGCCATCTTTTTGAGGATGGTAGAATGCATGCCGAGATTTCCACCGTGCTGCATCAGATAGATGTCCCAAGATGCTCGGAAATGTCTGTCAGAAGATTCTGTGTTCGACACCAGCTCAGACGAAAAAGACGTGTCAGACGCAGAACTGGAAACGGCAATCATGTCATCGATAGATAAGGTAAGTGCTCACAAGACGAGGAGAGAAAGTACCCACCATGGTTACGTTAACCAAGTAGCCTATTAAGTAACGTTAACATATCTAATAAGAGTGTGTAGGCTAACGTTAACCTTACGCGGTGAGCATGGCACTCTGTGGCGGTATTACATCAGAGCAATACTCAGTGCAACAGGGTGATCACACTGATTTAAATGTTTTTCAATCTTTAAAATGTAGGCTAACTTTGCCATACACCAATTATGTAGCTTATTATAGTGGGTGTATCATAATGTTAATGGGATCAATGACTTTTAGCGTACATCATATGGAGATCAATACAGTATTAATTATAAAAGAGTGAATACAGTTTAAAAAATAAATCTACACATTAGAACAAGAACATTAACATAATTAACGTTTACAAATATTGTTCTTTCTCACTCACTCAGAGATGGAATTTTCTTTTCAGTGCTACAGGCTATAATATCTGACCGGAAGTAATAAAATGTTCAGCTTTAAGCACACAGTGCTGGAACCTACAGTAGTCTAAGCTACACATTAATGTTATAGACTATTGTCTTTAAAACATTAATGTGGGCTAAACTGAAAATATTGGTTAGGGTTTGATAGGTAAATAGACAATTCTGTTATACTTAAGCCTTTGTAGTGAGTGTTTTGTGGAATGTAGAATTAAAAATACAGTTAGCCTGCCCTACACAATTAGTGAAATAGGGTGGCCTGAGATGGAGTCAAAATCCCGACCTGAATTACTATCCCAGACCTCCTGCACACAACAAAGACAACCTGAGGGAGCAGTGTAACGTTTGCAGCTTGGTACTTGCTTATAGTTTCTAATCCAAGACTAATTCTTTTACAAAAAAGTTACATTTCAAATTGAATTATTGTTTAAATTAATTCAAATTCTTTGTCTTAACAGACGGGTCCATGTTACGGCCGAAAATTCATGACAGGATACCTGTCATCAGTGGGGGGTAAAGGGCAGGAGAATCTCGAGTGGGAAGAATTCTCAAAGAGGTACACCAGCCGTATAAGGAGCTGCGTCGCCAAGTAAGTCACCGACATTAATTATATTTGAGAAAGAAAGGTAAAACTTATTAATACACCTTGCATTGATTGAATTATACTTGTTTTAGGGAGCACGTAATCTGAATCCAGTTCCTTACCACGCCGAGTATATGGGCCACAAACTCCACCTAGACCAGAATGAGAAGCTGGGAATGTTTGGAGTGACGCATGTCTTGGCTATTGATGATTGCTATCACAATGCCAGTGAAAAACAACCTTATTATTTATGAGGAAGTTTACAGGCAAGTCAAGGTTAATAACAGTAACAGTAAATAATAAGCACTATGTGGGATTATCATACAATGTCAGTATTTTTACATTACAAGCAGTATGTGCTACATAGGAATTTGAATGTATCATATCCACATATGTATCCATATAATCTACACATTTTCTATGGCATGTGGGACCAAATCAGAGTGGATCATGGCAGGGAGTTTTACTTGACCCTGTACATGCAAGAAAAGCTGTCTCAACACAGACGTAACATCAACAGGCTACCTTATGTACAGACGACTTCTTCAAGGGTGAATTTTGTCCTACTGATTACAGATAATAAGTAACTTTCGAAATTAAGCAAAATATATTTCCAGTGAAAATATTTAAAATCCCAAATCAATAAATGGTTGATAGTAATTATCTATCCCTGCCATTCAAGCCTGCAATACCTTTCAAAAAAACAAAAAAACCTTGTGGCAGGGAATCTCAATTGCTCAACTGGTAAAACCTGTACCATATGGACCACGTCTTTTGGATTTTTCCAAAAGAGAAGTAAGGGTAAGCATTAAGCCTATTCCACACTGCAGGCTTCTACTCAATGGCTGATTTGATTGCTTGCGATGTTGTTAACTTGTACAATCACTGCTGAAATTAGCTGTTTACCTATAGCATCATTATTCAGTTTCTCACCTCATCACTTAATGGTACTGTGTGTCCCAACTCTTGGGATAAGGTGCAGGCTTGAATGGCAGGAATTTGTTTTATATATCAATTGAAAGCTTAAATACCTTGACTTCAAACTGTCTGCAACATAATTCAAGATCAAAGGACATTTGTAAATGAATGCTGTCTACTACTGCTTAAACCTGAACCTAACTGAAGTGTTTCCAATCAGTCTTAAAAATGTTTTGTGTTTAAACAGAACCTTCGTGTGGAAAGAATTTGGCCAGAGGTCAATAATCGGGTGAACTATCCACTAAAACAGGCCCCGGTTCACCTGCTGGATCAAGCGCTGCTCGACATCCAGGATAATGTAACCAAATTTTGTGTCTCCAACCTGGCATGTCAAGTGAGTCAGATTGGACTTGCCAGGGTTGTGCAGTCCTGGAATGCCCATAGGATACCAGGTAGGCTACGCTAGTATTTGTATGTATGTTGCTTTACAACAATTGACAATTTTGTCCAAAACTAATAAAAATAATTGCCCATTTTAGGCAAAGGGATACCAAACCAACTCGCAGCTAATTGTTGTCCAGCAAGAATTCCCACAGATCTGCTGCCCAATGCTGTCGAGGCAGCACACATGTATGAGCAGGAGTTGGGGTCCTCCCTGACTTGGGTATCTGCCTTTGGCTCTGACCCATTTTCATCAGAGCAAGACCGATGTCGTGCTGAGCAGCTGTTTGGAGAGAGGTTTCCAAACATGTCTCTTCTTTTTGGAAAAGTGGTTAACAATGACCATAGTGTGTTTCAGGAGGCACTGTTCTGTCTGATCAATGTTACTGAAAGCCATGCAAGATAAATACAGTTGGGGGTATCGCGAACTAGGCCAGTGGTAGACTAGGTACACAAAAAGTACTGTGCCTTACACCCGATTAGGGTTCTGCAGCATGTTGAGAACATTGGCTTGTCTACAGGACCTGTAGGTTAAAAAAAAGAAAATGCACTTCATTTATTTTCAGTACGTAGGCCAAACTACAATGACCAAATATAAATAAAATCCACACAGCATGTCAAATCTAGTAAAACACAAACAAACAAGTGAAGTGAATTTGATCTTTAATTCCATCTTCCTAATGATCCATTGTAAAACAGTACTAACCTTTGCAGACAAGACAGGCAAAAACCACGCTTAAAGACGCTACTTCAGCCTCTGAAAGAGACAGGGTTGTTGTCACTGTGGAATGTGCAAATCCACTCAAATCCTTGATCATCTTCGACGCTTCTTCTAGTCCCTGGGCTGCTTTGACAACCTCTTCAATGTCTGCCATAACCTCTTGAAGGCCAGTATCTTCTCTTCGACTTAAAAACATAAATAATGTACAATGTAACATTTAATTAGACCTTAATAAGTTGTTTTGTTTTTTCACACACAGCATCATGTCATCCAAAAGACAACACATGAATGGTGTGGAAAAAATTCTAAATAGAATCATTGTCAGTTACCTCAACCTCTTCATTTTATTGACTTGTAGCAGTTCAGTGCATCTGTGGTTCAGGTACTGCAAATACTTTCCTGGAATTTTGCTTCCAGTATGCTGACCCTGCAATGAAAAAAATAGGGCATTTTATTACGTTTTAACCAAATGTTTGCAGTATTTTTGATAACTTACATCCTATATGTGGGTTATGGATTTTAAAAATAGGACACTATAAACAGATTTGAAGCACCCAAGAAAGCTATCAATGCAAAATGTACTTTAATATGAGAATGTTTAGGTGTACATTCAGATCCTAATTCAGATGTTACACGTGTGAACTGTTTGTGCACTTAAGTTCCTAATGTGGCTGCAGAAAATATCATTTACATAGCAATGATTTAAAACATACCCCTAGTTCCATCAGAGTCAATTATTTTGTTGCCCTGACTATCTGTCAAAATAAATGACTCCTGCTGTCCAAGGGCCTCTTTCACCTTACTGGTGATTGTTGCCACACAAGCCTCAAACTCTGAGAAGCGGACTGTAACCATCTTGGTGGTCTCTAGCTTTCCATTCAGGACTTCAGCAATGAAGACATTCCTGAATATTGATGGGAACAAATAATAAAAAAAAATTGTAGTTCCTGTGATGTGGATCGTGCACTTGGCAATATTGCAATTACAATAATATTTGTATTAATTGTTGAACCCTAATATACAGTGATAACAATAAGCACTTAATGTAAGGCTAGTCATCAAGCTCTTGGATAAACAAGCTTAATTTTGCTGATAAGTTGCAGGTGCAGCAGGAACAGATGGTACATATGCAGGATAAGGGATTACCAGTAAACAGAGTTGGACACACTTGCTCAAATATTGTAGCAAAAGAAAGTAGTAACAGTAGTGACAGATGTTTTAGCAAGATGTAAATGTTCTTTTTTCACTCACCTCACGAAAGTTTTGGTGGTGCTCCTTGGAATTGGACAGGAGGAGCTTGTGACAGTGCTTGGTGGGTGGTGGAAAGAAAAGCGGGCAGCCTGGCTCGAGGGAAGTGACCCTGCAGATTTTTCCACAGTGGTGCTGTCGCCATGCACTTCATAATGACCTCTGGCGATGAGGTCAAAGCAGTTGAAGTGTGAAGTGGTGTCGTCCGTCAAATAAACGGTTTCCTTTTGGACCTATGACAGGAGTTCAGGATAGAACAGAAGCACCAAAATGTGTACAGTCCACTCAACCACACCGCTTTTTGTGCTTTTATTACAAAATAGTATATGGATTCACATTGTAGTCACCAACATTTTCATTAGTAACTGTTACGAAAGCTAAAGTATAATATAACGTTACAGCTAAAGCAGAGAACATCTTTTAGTTCAGTTGTTTTTTTAATCCAAGACGTGTGTGGCATGCAAATCAATGTTAACTTAAAACAAAGTAAAATGAAAACATAAAAAAACATCACACCATAATCCGTTCGAACACACTAATAACTTTGAAAGTTCATGAACGATAGCCGTTGGATAGATTAGTATGTGCGCGCCCACGAGTATTTAAACACCATAACGTTATGTTATTTCGCTTTATTGCTTTAAATAAGATACATACCTGGAAAGTAACCGAAATCTTCTCTGTGGTCATGTCTTCAGGCTTCAGAGTAACCCTCTTACTTCCACTAAAAAGCACAAAAATATCCATTTCTGTTGCTAGTTGCTACCTGCTACAACATAGGCTGTTCTTGGTCGTGTCGGTGTCGTTGTCCCACGAGTTAAGGTCACATCCTGGTCATGCATCTTGCGTCAAATAAAAATCAAAAAAAAAACAAAATCATCAGCTCGACATTTTGGGCAAAAGGCAGAATTTGTCTGCCACTCTTCAATGCAGCTCCTGCAGTCAACAAGGCTTTGGCAACACGATGAAACCATGGGCTCAACCATTGGACCTGCCAATTTAAATCAGAAAACAGTTTTAAAAACTACAGTATTTGATTGAATTGTTATATTTGGTCTATGTTCTTCATGGAAAGAGTTAATTAGTTGCACTTATATATGTGTTAAGTAGACTAAACTTTGTCTATGGTATCATCTGTTTATTTACTGTATCCACATTTGTGGTTGTAGAACACCTGACCTGGGATTTTCCATACTTATCTAATTATCAATTGTCATTTGTTGCTACATAAGACAACTTCTGAATTATGGGTAATACAGGTTTTTAAAGAAAACAATACAAATATAAATACAAAAATTACTTTTGCAGACAATACAGGCAAAGGCATCTCTAACAGCTAATGCTTGGGCCTCAGTCAGGGACAGTGTTGTTCTGCGGTTGGAATTTGCAAACTCCATCAGCTCCTTCATTGTATTGGACACTTCTTGCAGTCCCTGGGCTGCCAGGACCACGTCTTCAATTCTATCAAAAACGCCATCGAGGCCTGTATCTTCTCGTCGACTGAAAAACAAGCACAATATACAAAAAGCTAATTATATCCAATAAATGCAACAATTGTAACCCTGTCAATAGCTACTATGGTCATTATAGACCTAGTATTTAATAGCCAAATTGTTTTATGCACAATGTTACCTGCTGTTACTTCCATGAATCTGGGATTCTAATTCGTTATTCAGAATTATTTTTGATTAATGCATTAATCAAAATCAAAGTCCATAAATAATATCGACCCTAAATCTCATGCAGTCCTAGAAACTGGACAGAAAAAGAATTGCAACATCTACACCAAAATCAGTCAAGTAAATAGTTGTGTATGAGATTCTCTATAAAGTCTTTCCCTGGAACAATTTGTGACTATTGTGACTATGGGGCCTATATTGGCAAAACATCTTACAGTTACTCCTCACCTATGAATTTACGAGAACATACAAATACGCGACCATAATAATGTGCATTTTCCAAATTAAGTACCTCAGTCTCCTCTTTTTACTAGCTTGTAACTGCAAGAAGTGTTCTTCCTGCCAGGCAAATACTTTCCTTGCATTTTGCTTCCAAAATGCTGATCCTGTATAGAAAATAGTCCATTAATTGTGCAAATGGCATGACATGTCTCAGGGGATGGGCAATAACTCCTACTACAAATAAGTTAATTTGAAGCATACATAAAAAGTATGCCGGATTTATGTACTATTTCATATTTCTTTCATATAAACAATACAAAGTGTTCAGCTATACCTCTGGTTCCTTCCGAGTCCAAGATTTTGTTTCCCTGGCCGTCAGTGAGGATGCGTGAATCCTCTTGTTCAAGGGCATCATTGACTTTGTTTTGGATGCTCATAACAGAAGCCTCAAATTCCGAGAAACACACAGTCAATGTTGTGCTAGTCTCCAACTTGCCATCCACAAGTTCAGCGATGAAGACGTTCCTGTATATTGATAATAGAACACATTTATTTTACTCATTGTTTAGGCCTTATTCGTATAATACAGCCATATTCATAATACAGCCTATCAAATGCTTCCAGGTGAATTATGCAAATATAGTAGAGTGACTTGATAACATAATGTAGCCATTTCATTGAAAGCGCATTCTTCTGCAGATATATTATCAGTGTCAAATATGCTAAAGTCACACTTGTGAATACATGTTATAAGTCTTATGTAAGTCTGTATGTAGTTATGGCTAACATAAGCAGAGCATTGCCTTGGACACAACTGTAATCGTATAACTTACTCTTAACATTGGTGTGATGGTGAGAGTTTTATTTGGTTACCTTTGGAATGTTTTTGTCAGGGTAGCTCTTGGATTTGGTGAAGCCCTTGCAGCAGAACCTGCAGCAGAACCTGCAGCAGTGCTGGGTGGGAGGTGGAAAGAAAAGCGGGTAGGGTTGTGTGTTACTGGCACACTGCCGACACCGGTAGATTAGTCCTCCACGCTGCTCCCACTGTGCACCTCGTAATGCCCCCTTACTGTGAGGTCTAAAGTGCTAAAATGGCCATCAGGCCCAGGAAATAGTGCTACATTACTGTCATCAGTAATGTAGAGATTGGGGCCATGTACCTTTGCAAATGTAAACAGTGAAGGAAGGGGTTCAGTACAACGTTAGTAACGTTAGTTATACTTAGCTAACAGTTAACGTTACGTCAGTGGAATTTTACAGAATAAATAAGACTTATTAGATGAAACTACAATAAGTTACCTGGAAGATCCTGGCGATTTTTTCTGTAGTCATGTTGTTTTCCTTGACAGTCACCCGTTTACTTCCTCTGAACAAGATGAAACTGTCTAGGGTTAACCGTTTAACTGTTTGGTTAAACCCTAATATATACAGTCTATGGGTTAAACTGAAGAAATGAATCAAGCTAACGAGACAATGACTTCCGGTTCACACAAATCTAACTAATTAAATATCAAAATCAAAATTGGTCCGTGGCCCTTTATTTCATTTCCTATTTTTGATCTGAGCATTAAATCGAAAGTACGAAAAATGACCCGTTATTCGTTTTTTGATCAGATGAGATGAAAAATGAAAGGAGCCTTGTACAGCCAATCAGAAAAATTGGCTGTGCGGCCGGTGACTGACAGCCGCCGACACGTGGCGATGGTGCGGGACACAGCACACAAACTTGGATAGATGTGTCAGGGCCTTATGGCGTCTAATTCCTTTGCACAATAAGTATCACTCTGCATCTGAGAAAAAAGAAACCGTCTAACGAACTGATTGCTGGTGCCACAAAGGGAAGCTGTTCATCTACACACACACTGCCATGACACAGAGCTGGTTTAAAATATTTAGAATATTTTCACCGCTTTAGCTTGCGGTCAGACAGGCCTTTCCGATGGGGAACTGAAACCGTTATCTATCCCTTTCTTCAAAGCCACCAGACTCCATTGACAAAAACAGTAATTTTGCCTCACGGTTCTACCGTTGTCTCGATTGATTAGTTTCTGATATTGTGTAGGAACAGTTGCATTTTCAAGCTTTTTGGGCTAAACGTCATACCCAAATTAAAAGTGGTACAGCTCCCATATACTTTGACACTCAGGGATGTGCCTGATATCATTGGAAAGGAAACACTCTCAAGTTTTTGTTGTGTCAGGGTGATTCTAGGCCTTACTGACACAGAGTTACAGAGGCTAGAATGGAGGGTTTTTATTTCCGTCCAAGTCATACATCTGTAAAATTATTAAAATACACTGCTGTAAACACATCTAGTGAGATACAGACAACACAATGCCATAGCCACATGTCTCAGCTTACTACAGAAAAAATCCAGAAGCCAAAAGACTCAAAAATTGATTTTATATGAATTTTATTCTACATATGTCTGTGCGTTTTTCTGATTTCCATTTGAAAAGTGCAAAGAAAAAAGCCAATAAAGAACAAAATAAAACACTTCTCAAATACACAAACCTTAAACCTTAGATCTCAGAGAATACAGTGACGCCCACATTAAGTTGCTAGGAGCCTCAGGAAAGAAGCGAGCAGTGATACAAGTACGGAAATGAACAGTTTAGCGATTTTCATTTTGGATATAATGGCTTGGATATTCCATTTCCTTGGACTCTTGGGGATTTAAGAAAAAAAAGTTTTGGGCAAAAAATCCCCGCAGTGGCTAAAGGGACAAGGAAACAGGTATGCATGCACTACACACCAGCTGCGCTGTTTACGCTGTATTGTTTTATTTTCTATAACTTTGTAGCAGTTGTATAACTGCTATAAATCATATTAGGCTTAATGGAATCCTGAGAGTCTAAGCTTTCAATTGGTGTGTCGCATGGCTGTATATTTTGAAGATTTAATGCTTTAAAGTTATAAAAACGTTTATGAGTGGAGGTTACAGCGACGCCACAGCCACAAGGTGTACCGTAGACGGTACAGTGACCGTTAAGAAGCAAAAGCAGTAGCATGTGCTAGCTGCTAGTGTAGGCTAACGTTACCTGCGCTGCGTTCCTCAGCAACCGTCTCGGTATGTGCAGGCAGCCAGCCCAGCAGGAATCAAATATTCGGGCCCAGCACTAATAATGTCTGTTCATTATTTCACTCATCTACCAAAATTGTTTGAATATTTTTAAATGCTTCCAAAATCATTTGAATATTTTTAAATGCTTCTCAAATCTCAATTTATCCTCTCAGTTATTTACATTTGTTCATGTAAGTTTATTACAGATTGCATTTTAGACTTTCACATTTTAAAAAAAATCATGTAATTAAATCTGTTTTTGTAATCGGTAATACATTAAATCAATCATCTATCATTTGAATTACTAAATTCATATGTGAAGACAATTTCTGTTTTAGGGACTGTCATCCATATCACAAAATAGCTTGTGCCTAACTAACTCTGTTTTGGGAATACTTTGGATTGTTAAAACGTCCACAACCATAAAAACAATCCACTTACATTTACCATGTCTATTCTGATATAATCATGTTGAGGCAGAATAAATGGCATTGAAAAACATAAAAACAGGTAATAGGCAGCATTTGTCATCTTAGTGCTTTCAACATTAAACAATTGGAAAGTTGCCTCCAAAGGGCAAAACATATTTACAGTGTAGTGAACATAACATCCAAGCTATACAATTTTGTACCTTGAGTTCAAATACAGCTCACTGATGTCAAAGCTTGTCACAATATCTAAAGGCCGAAAATCTGAAAATCAAGAAATCTTAGGTCATCCAGAAGTGGTTGCAAAATCTTGTCAAATCCATATACCTCTTTGTCAATTGAGTTGAACAGAAGACACAGGTGACTGCAAGTGAGGAATTACACTGGTGGGAAATTCTTCAAATACAAAATACACAGCTCCTAGCTTATGTATTTTTGTCTTGGAACCCAAAGGATTTGTTGTTTTCGAAGTCATCAAAATAAAGTTGTATTTGAAGAGCATCCAGGGTACATATTAAACAACAGGTGTGAGGAGAACTGGGAGCCATCGCAGTAATCACGCATCTTGTCATCAGTGCTCTTCTTATTCTGTAGAAACAGGTCCTGCATTTCCTTATGTTTGAATAGAAACGTGTACTGAAATGTACTGACGTGTCTGCTGCCAAAATCTGTTTCATCTGACCATCCTTTCTTACGGTATCAGACCTGTGACCCAGGAAAATTTCTTTCGGTTTAACAAAAGGAAAACTTCTCAGTGAAGTACTTGTTCATTTTGTATTGTGTGTCCACGTCTTTAAATATGTGTTTAGCATGTTCAAACTCCTCCATTAATGCTTGAACGGCCTCACTGTCATGTGGTACATCCAAACTACTCGACAACGAAGCAGTTGACTACAGTTCTCTCAAGCAACTCCTTTGTACAGTTAACACTCCTTGTCACATCTGTTAAAGTCACATTTGACGACGCATACATCTGGCCCACAAAACAGGCTGCACAGTCACCAAGATCAGACCGTTTCCTTGACTCTGATGCTACAGCATCAGTATCCATCTCCAAAACATCAGAAATAGGATCATCAGTTTCAACTAAACTGTTCAACGCTCCTCCCTGGTAAATGGGTTGAACTGAGGAAGCGTTTGTTGATGACGGTGTAGAATGAGCTCTATGGAGATGTTTTGAAAATGAATGTAAATTATGATATGTCCTTGGGCAGCCAGCTTGGCTGCATATAATCGTCATGTTTTGTCCATCTGATAAGCAATGTATCTCACGAACATGCCAAATGAGGTTTCTTACCTCTGTGAACACAGACTCTCTACATTTTGGACAGGTGAACATTTTGCTTTACTTGCATGCTTTAAGCTGTGAAATCTGCTCCAGTACTTTGGTTTTCCTTTGTGCAGAGAATGGCAGACAAAGAAGTGAAGACAGAGCTGAGTGGTGCTGGTTATGACAAGTTACACACCCAGTACAGTTTGAAAAGCTTGTCCACAGAACACGTCAGGCCATCATCCAGAGGAATGGTTACTTTGTCATTCTTAGCAACAATGACATACTGCTTGGTTGTACTCTTCAGATCACCAATGCATATCAGCTGTGGTTGGTGAGTTGTGGATGGTGCTGCAGGATCACTGCAAAGTGATGCAATACTTGTTCCAGGCTTAAAGACAGGAAAGAAAAAGATATATACGTTAGTTAATTGATCAGCAACGTTGCCACAAATGCTATCTTTGAGTAAATGCAATCTGAACTTTACTAAATACATACTGGTGTAAAATCAACCAGGTGTGTTATAGCAGATCTCAGACTACAACGACTGGCACCAGTCGGGGGCAGCAGGTGTGTTAGCAACACTAGGAAAGCGTAACACGTCTCATCTGTCAATGAAAAACAAATTAAAATGCAGAAATGCAATTAATGGAGTTTACCACTGAAATTACTTTTGTCGTCTCTACTTTTAATGTCACATTAAGAATTTTTTTAGTGCCCTCTCTGGTAGAGACTGGTAGAGAGAATGTCTTTTGGCTTCTATGTGAAAAAATAATTCCTTATCAGACAGAGCTGGAAAAATGCACATATATGACTTTAATTCACTTTCCATAGAGATCACTACACCAACATGAATGAATATAATAAAATTACCCATCTACCATAGAGGGGTGTCTAACAATTTTCAATAATATAGGCAGCCAAAACCAAGTAAGGACACAATAACAAGACAACTTAATTTTATGGTTTTTTTTTACTTTCTAGCATCACACTCGAGGCTTCTTAATTATTTCTGATTTGGAGAGGTTTGTGTTTACTGAAAAATACCTTCAGTTTTCTCTTCAATATCCTTCAACAGAGAGGACACTCTTGGTTCCAAGGCAGCCACTGATTTGAGTTTGGGAATGATGTTGGCCTCCCATCTTCGTAAAAAGAGGTCCGTCTTTCCGCCTGTAAGTTTGCCAAACTCTGAGTCCAGCTTACACAGAGGAGAATAAAAACACGTTACAATCAACCTACCAAATATTAACAAACTCACAGCATTAAATCAGGGAACTGAAAAGTAAAGCTGTATTTATTTTATATTTTGGCTATTTGGTGGCAGCGTAGCAAGCTGAAAACATCTTTCATTAGGTGCGTTTGAATTCATGCGGTGCTGCGCAGAGCTGACTTAACATAAGGCATGCTAGTTAAAATGCAGTGTTGCAGTGCATTGATGGCCATACATTGATTTATTCGTGGCGGCCCGCCACAATATCAACGCTGACTGCCATATATTGATTTTGAATTTATTTTTTACTATTTAAATGGGTTGAAGTTTGATTGTAGAGCTGCGCGCACCTGCCATCCCTGCGCTGATGTTTTGTGAAGCACAGTTAGGTATGCATGTCACCCTGTGCAGGTACTGTGGAATTACATGGTTTCTTTTTGTTTTATATTTGCTGCACAGAAGCCATGCAATCATTTTGTGAGTTCATCCCATTTGAGAGGAGTGGGACTAAATAAGCCAGTCACCAAGGAAGGAAGCAACCTACCAGACTTGGCATGTCCAAAAACCGTGGGTACTCGTTGACTATTTCGGCAACAGTGGGGGAGTCCTTTAGTAATCCAGGATCTGCGACAGGTGTATGTATTCTCCATGCCTGACTTGATCGCTGAAAGGTTCTCAGCTGAGGGCCGCAACCGTTTAATCATGGTGGCCCACTCATTTGTGCTGCTGGCATGCCCATCCTCTGTTGTATCAGGCTTCTCGGGTCCAGTGCAGTCATTGGTCACTTTTCGTTTCCTAGAACGCCTCTGCCCTTGCTCGAGATTGCGTCTAAGGTTGCGCAGTTTAGTCTCTAGGAATCCACAGTGAGAGACTGGGTCATAGTAATGCTCCTGAGAATGAAAGGAGATATCAGTGAACAACAATTTTTCAGTTCTCCTTAGTGGTATGTGGGTCGCAAGCAAACAGATTAGACATTTGCTAGGCAATTTTAATTGAAACAGAACAAAGGCTGTGGTTTTAGGCTATGGACGATATCATATGTTGTAGAGCAGTAAGACCAACCCTTAAAAAAATAATCATGAGATTAAAGTTATCATAAAATATAGATATGCGATTGTCTTCACCTACTAAACACTCACAAAGGATACTGCACTGCTCTGATGACCTCTTGAAGCACAGTGAGTTCAACAATGTATTCTGGAGCCTTATGGTAAAATTAATATTATTTAAAAAATATATTCTAAAACAAACTGGGAACCAGTATAATGTTGCCAAAATCAAAGGAATGTGAGTTTTTTGGTTTGTTAGAAGCTTGGCAGCAGAGTTTTATTCTAAATTAGATTGAAGAGCAGTGCGGAATGTACATTATAAAAATACTAGTACTTAAAAAGTATTACAAAAACTACTACTTACAAATCCTTCGCCTTGTCCTTCTACTCTGACACTCAGGGATGGGAAGGTGGTGATGATGCTTTTCGCTACAGCCAACTTCTCTACACTAAGAGAGTAACTGGAAAATAGGACGAAAACATTGCCACTTCCTCATTCAGTGACACAGGTATACTGTTGTTGTTTTTGTTTCAGTGCAAAATATTTTTAAAGTTAGATATTCATGCCAAAGTGTGGTATGGTGCAATAATAATAATCTATTTTTTAGAGCGCGTTTCAAAACAATGTTACAAGAGCAAAGACAATAAAACACATCAAACAAATGGCCAGATATAAGGTCAAAACAGCAAGAAACTTAAATAATAACAAAATTAAAATACAGTTAAAAGAAAAATAGATACTTACAAACTGTAGGGGCTGACTGGGTTCTTCCGTGTTAGTGGTAGGCTGTGTAGAGGCAACAAGAGATACATTTTATTGCAGTCATATTCAAGGTCTGACAAACAGCTTCAACAGAACTTAGAGGCAAGCATTTACTCAAGAAGCCTAATTCTTATCGTTATTACATACTGGTCATTCATCGACACCTTACTCAGCTGCCCAATATGCTCATCTCAGTGTAGTTGTACATTTCTAAAAGAATATCTATTTATGCTTAATTCACTACCTCTACAATGTGATGCAGTTAAAAGATGTTTTTAACAATCATTTGCTAACAAGAATAGCTGACTCTTCATCTGCATACAGTATAAGGTATCAATGTGTAAAACTACAGCATATGTGTGGGGATTGCTTAATCACCATGATGACAATTCAATTAAATGTCACGTCTTTCACGTCTACATTGGTGTCAACATCAATATATTCCACGAAATCAGTGTTAATACTTTAATAATCTATCAAGCACACAGCCCGTTTGCTGGGCTAGGCTTTGATCTACGATATCCATGGCACTGTTAACATAGAGAATTTGTTTACAAGTCTCTTTCACATCTTTAAAACTGGTAACAAGGACTTTGATAGATTCCAGGTTGTCATATGTGAGCTGAAAAAAGTAATAGATATCTAAATAAGCAAGGTAATTTGCACGGTCAACACAGACATTCGCATCTATATCCACAATGTTGTTGTTGCTTTTTTAATAAAAAAGGAATGCTGACAATTAGCATATGCACTTAATGGCATAATAGGCAAGACACCAATGTATATTTCATATCAGCTGCCGCCATGTATAAATATCAGAACACTGCTAACTGTATTTACCTCACACAGAGCTGCTGGTAGCTTAATAAGTCTGATAAGAGAAGGCAGAGAGGCGACATCATGCTAACTTACTCAGAAATTCTTCCTGTTTTTGTGGCAGTAACACAACGCCTGGGCACTCCATTGCCTAGCTGTGCAATATTCCCAGCTTTACGAGATATTTGGGGCTAACGATGTAACAACTCACACGAGCGCACACACACACACACAGAGTCGCTAGCTAGCTCAGACACAGCTACAACACAAACTTTCTTATAAGGGCCACGAATATCCTCCAGCGGACTCTGTAGCTATGTTTCCATCCACACGTTTTTATCCGAATTAAGTGATATCGAATGAAAAATGCCTTATGGAAATTCGATTGAATTTCATGAATATCGACTCAAAGGAAATATGTTTTCGGTCTCATCGGATTTTATCTTGATCGATATACGGCTTATGCGATAAACGCTGATGGAAACGTTATTTGCGATTGAATTGCGATTAAGTTCATTCAGGTCAGTTTATGGTTGCAACCTGCCACAAAACGAAGAAGAAGTTATTTTAGTTAATTTCCGCCCAGTATTTCCGCTCTGTTTGCACACATGGCGGGTGTCAACAAAGACAGATGTAAGTGGTGTGGCCAAATGGCCCCTGAATCGTTGCCAGGCCGGGTACACGCCTTCAAAGGTCTCCCATTGTGTTTGGCAAAACAAGCACATGGCCAAGAAGCCAACCTACAACAAGGCACGGCTGGCAACCACTAATCACCGCCTCCAGCTGCCTCTCGTTTGCCCTCGTTAGGCCAGGACAAAAAGAGCCTCACCAACTAAGGCAAGTGAGTCTTTGTTTGCCACTCAAGCTAACTGCTGCTCTGTTTCCTGCACCCGGAAAGCCCATAAATCAAGCCGAGGACAACGGGAGCCGGATGTCTCTTCAATCTCCACTGGAACGCGAGGTCTCCTCTCCCCTCCTTGCCCAACTTCACCGGTGAGCTCCCCTACTGCATCTCGCTTACCCAGCAGAATTCCCCAAGACCTAACCCAACCCTGCACACTAGCCATGCCACAAGGGAGCTACACTGCTTCACTCTTTATTTTGCTGTACAAAGAAAAATAAAGCGCTCACCTTAGTGGGTTTTCGCTGCAATTTGAGTCTGGTCCATTCTTGTCCGCCACAGTGGACAAACAAGGAGACGCACTACCGGGAATGCCGACACAAATGTCCCTTACGATGCAACGATCGTCTACCACAGCCTGTAGTACGGTTGATGGCCAGCCCTTACTATTGACAAAATCCCTGTAGCCTTCAGCAGGGGGTCTAATCGGGATGTGAGTCCCGTCTATTGCGCCTGTGGCACAAGGTGCGCTCTGGAGTTACACAGCGAGATATCATGCGCCTCATCCGCTCCAGGTAGGTATATATACCTTTGCATCATCCTCGTTCGTAAAGCATTGCACACAGTGTAAACACACCAGTGCACGGTGGTTTTGCTGACTCCAAACGTTTCGCCTACCACTCTGTGGCGCATGTAGCCAGTTTGTAGAGCGCAATGGCGATACGCTTCTCGGTTGGAACCGGAGGGCGATAGCTTGCGACATCTGGGGAAAGGGACGGGCCAAAAAAATAACACAACAGGTCAAATGTTGTCTTGGTCATCCGAAAATACTTCAACCAAAGGGTTTCCGTGAAGTGTCTCTGAACCACGATCTCCCAGAACTGTTGGGAGCGCTGTCGTTCCCACACCACAGGCCGCCTCCGTTGTCAGGCATTTATGTGCATCTGCATCATAGCAATGTGTTAGCGTCGTTTTCTTATTATAGCTTGATATGTCGCTATCAGCTGGCACATAAGCACTATTACAACTTGTGCAATATTGATCATTTGTTGGTAGCTGGCACGATCCATTTTGTCTGGCAAAACTTTATTCGCAATGTTTGAATGTTGTGCGATTCAGTGCGAAAATGAATGGAAACACCTTAAGATGTCTAAAATCAATTTGATATACCAATTTGATTGCAAAACGGCATGTGACGTGATTACGCACAGCTTTTTATTCGCTTTAAAGCCGTTGGATGGAAACACACTTTCACCAGCTTTGTTTGCATGAGTTTTTTTTACCGAACTTTAGATAATTTGACAATTGGATGGAAACTTAGCTTGTGTTTAATTGTTAAATAATAAATTGTTGCTATAACGTTACTGGTTAAAATAACCCACAGCTACAAGCATACAACGGGCAAATGGCTCATAGAAGCCCATGCAATGTTAGTCAATTACCGATGGCTGTAACGTTGACGTTAACCTTATCCTTACGAAATAAAGTAAGAACTCAACTGTTACGTGCACAACTTGTTATGGGGTTTTCAATAACCGCAGGGCAACTTCATGTTATCAGACGTTAGCTAACGTTCACATTAATGGCTGTGTTATGAGTCGCTTTTGAACTGCTAACTTCTAACGTAACGTTATTGTATAACGTTACCACGTTTCATGCCGATAGAGCTGGTAACTTGCTGTCCCACTCCCAAACTGAATTTTACATGGTGTAATTTTGATAATAAATACAGCAAAAATAAACTTCAAAACTACAATGGACATTTGGTGTAACTTAAGTAACGTTACAGTTAATGCTGAACAAAACGTAAATGTTATCGTGGATTTACTTAAAAATACTATTTAGTTAGTTGGTGTATTATAACGTTATACATGAATTTAAAACACGAATTTACCTTAACACGTTAGCGTCATAGCTTTTGGTGAGAAGTCCCCGGCAGCTTCAGGCTCTCGATTGTGACTTAAGCAAAAACTACAGCGACACTTGGTTGCCACGGGGTGTGGCTGTTTAACGTTAAGGTTAAAGCCAGCAGGAATATTAGTTAACATTACTTTAAGTTACTGTATTTACCAAGGTAATGTTAATAATTAACTAGCTCAAGACATCTGGAACAACAGCCAGCCAGTTAACTGTCAGCAACTAACCCACATAAGTTACACCAGATGTGTTTTAGAGGAGACACACGACTTTAAGAATCCTCAATCTATCAGGAAAGCCCGAAACGCTAAAGATGGCTGTTTTCCCGCCCCTACCGCTAGAAAGCTAATCTGGAATTTAACCCTGCATAAATGTTAACTTACTTGAATATGAGATTTGCGCGGAATGGAGAATCCAGCCAACAACTACCATTAACAACACTTTGAATAAACACTCAAATATGATCAGATTGAATTGATAGGTCAATAAAATAGCTAACAGTTAAGTTACCAAGAAAAACATTCTAACTTAACAAGAATGGTGCATTGGCTCTCTAGCTAACGTTAGCTAGCTAAATTTAGCATTACCTTCTGCCTAACCAACTGTATGGTCCTTACTCCAATATCCTCATATTTCATAAAGTTGACATTTTTCTTTACATGACAAATTACATTAAGATTTTTACTTTTAGGATTTTATTGGCTAGTTTGTCTAAATTATAACTGTTTTGTGTGGTTATCAATGCCCATAATTTGTATAGGCCTAGTTTATGCAGTCTATGCTAATACCATACTCACAATTGAGAAATATCAGCTTAATTAGGCTACATTAGGATACACCTCTTTTCAAATTTTGTAAACTATATGTTGGCCCAATAAATCTTGAAATATTAGATTTGGTGATTTGATGAAGATTATGATGAGGGTAAGAAAAAGACCAATACCTAGACATGTCATTTGGCTTTTATAGTTGATATAGGCCTACAATTTAATTGAGTAACATAAAAACAGGACCAACACACAGTTACTGAGATACTTGTTTTTGGTGAGGCTTAGACTGAAAATAACACATCAATTGTGTTAAATTGTTCACATGCAGTGTGTTAAAATATTTTTACACATGTTATTTGCGTAAAATGTAACTTTTTTTTTTTTAACACAACCCTTCTAAGAGTGTAGCGGTGCTTTTAATTTCCCATTAGAGATTAATAGTCTCAATCACTCAGCTAAATAATGATGATAAACAGAAAACAGCAGGATATGGAACATTGGGAAAGTGATTGCATATTGTAATTCAAGTGGTCTGAGAGAATTTGACTTCTGAACCTCCTATCCTAACCTCTATTTTCAGGCTTAAGAAAATCTAGCCTGTGACGGAAGACGGATGCCAATCAGTTTTTCAGAGAGGCTGTTCTACAAATACAGATGCACATGCACTTCCCTTGAGATGGTAAAAGCCTGAGTCAATGGTGGAAAATCCTGAGAGGAAGTTGATATGCCAGCATTGGCATCAACTGCCTACACTGCAAAGAAGTCCTTCTCAAAAAGAGTCTAAAAGAGATTCTGACAATAAATGCAATAAAACGTGTCAATATCAGCAAAGCATTTATGGCTTGTCGCTAGGCTACCGCCGTGAGCCGGCTGCACCACCCAACCCAGTCTCACGGCAATTCGTGATGGCATTGCGAAATCACAATAGTTTGAAGATTTTCGTGATGGGGGGGGGGGGGTACTGTTTTTTAAACTAATGTATTTCAATAGGAAGCATCTTTCGTGATCACAGTACGCCAGTTGGCTGCAGCAGAGAAGCTGTATACAGCTTTGCTATTGGTATTTTTAGCCCAATAACCGCTTGTAATCAACATTTATTCACCAGATCTTATCATGCTTCCTAAAACTAGTCCCTTCTTAATTTTGAAAAGGTAGTCTCAGTAAAGGCTACAAAGGTTAGGATGGATACAAGCTGTAACCACGGTGATTGATATGAGGATCATCTTCTGAATGTATAATATCTTAGGCCTACCATAAATTATTTCAAAAAAGTCATTTATTTAAAACGACTAATGCATTGTAATTTTTAAATCAAGTCCCACACATAAATATACTGATTAAATATGTACATTGAAGCGATATTGTTAAAGACCCGCTGATCCCTGTCCGATTCTCCGAGATGAACGCGTCCAGCTCCGCTCATATCGTAGCCTACTGGTCGGTCTTACAGCATACTGTAATATATAATATTAAAATAAAGAAATGAATACCATGATAACATCTAAATAAATGTTGATAGTTTTTAAAATATAAAACAAAGCAATCCAGTTTCCCTGGCTGAATTAGACCAAAATAACATTAAAATAAATACATATAAACCATGATATCATCTAGTGAATAAATGTCAATTAAAACGGCATTATTGGGCTAAAAATAGCAAAGCTGTATACAGCTTCTCATCACAAATCTTCAAAATATGGTGATGGTATCACGGTCTAATAGGTTCATTTTTGTGATGCCATCACAAACTGCCGTGAGACTGGGTTGCACCACCATGTCAATATTGGCAAAGCATTTCATACATAAAGAATGTTAATAGTTTTGACTTCTTACTAAAATGTTGCCAAAGGCTCTCGGCTGCGGTCTCGTGTGTATATATAATGTCAAACAAGACAAAGCTCAACTATCAACATTTGTGAATGGTCGTGACTATTTTACAGAAATACAAACAAGCCATGGCGTTTTTCTCCCCTATCCCAGTTGCTCATGTGATGCCAACTAAATTATATTGTGATATACCCATACTGTGAGTTTGGCTTGGGACTGAGAGAGACAGAGAGAAACCTGTTATGTAGTGCATTGCTGTTCATCGCTCTTGTCCTGTTGTGTACTGTGATCGCAGGTCAATCAGTAAAACACTGACGGAGCGCTGTGTCCTGTTGGTTCTTTATCAAGCCACTGAGGTACCTGTGGCAACAGAAGCAGCTGGAGTTATTGAAGTTGGAGATGCATAGCATGCTTTCCAAGATTGGTATTCTTGAGGGTGAGATAAATGATAGCTATATTGATAAATATATAGCTATATGATAGCTCTGAGTGTATATGATAGCTATCCAAAGGGAATATTATCAGCTGGAGAAGAGAAAAAATTGGTCCACATCCAAAGAACTTTTTTTAATTCCCCAATCCCCTTTTCCTTCTGTTTTCACTACTGTCAATGTATCTATGTAACAGTTTGTTTTATGTCCAAAATTTTAGAAAAGGCAGTTCTCATGCAGCTACAATCTCTTTTAGATCTGCATGATATCCTTGAGGTGTTCCAGTCTTTAAAGCATTTCATAGCACAGAGTCTGCACTTATAAAAGTTGTTAATGATCTTTTAATCTCAACAGACTCTGGAGATTCTGCAATACTTATGCTATTAGACCACACAGCAGCATTCGACACTGACCAGTGTTCTTATCTCTCGTCTCGAGCACAGTGTGGGGATTAAAGGCCACTCGAATGGTTTAGATCATATTTATCAGTGTTCAAAGTTAGCTTTGGTGGCTCTACTTCACCCGCAGCACCGCTGACATGTGGAGTTCCTCAGGGTTCTATTTTGGCACCGATTCTCTTCTCCCTGTATTTGCTTCCCCTTGGTTCCATCTTAAAGAAGCGTAACATCAGCTTCCGTTTCTATGCAGATGACTCACAGATCTACTTACCTATAAAAAAGTAAGGGTGATAATTCCCTAAAAAGACTGCTCGATTGTTTTTCTGACATAAAAGCCTGGATGGCCTTAAACCTTTTACATTTTAATGAAAGTAAAACCGAAGTCATGATATTTAGACTCAGTAGTGCTCTTGGTGCCTCCCAACTGGACCTGGGTCCTCTGACACCCTATGTCAAGTCTATGGTAACTAACCTTGGTGTTAAAATGGACAGTGAGTTTCAACTAGAGAAGCAGATCAATTCTGTTGTAAAAGCTAGTTTCTTTCAACTCAGGCTGCTTACCGAGCTGAAGCCATTTTTTATCTTTCACTGATTTTGAGAGGGTTATATATGCTTTTATCACAACGCGCCTGGATTACTGTAATGCTTTATATGTAGGTGTTAGCCAGGCCTCCCTCTCTAGATTACAAGTGTTCCAAAATGCTGCCGCTCGGCTCCTTACCGGAACTCGGAAACAAGATCACATTACACCTGTTCTTGCCTCCCTTCACTGGTTACCAGTTTGCTTTAGAATACATTTTAAGATTCTGTTTGTTTTTAAATCTCTTTATGGTCAAGCCCGAGCTTATATCGTTGAACTATTAAAGCTGCACGCTCCTCTGAGGTCGTTAAGGTCTGCTGACCAGCTGCTCCTTGTTGTCCCTCGAACGCGGCTCAAAACTAGGGGAGCTCGAGCGTTCTCAGTCGAGGCCCCGAGGCTTTGGAATGAATTGCCTCTGAATGTCAGATTGGCCCCCAGCCTTCACATTTTTAAATCACGACTTAAAACTCACTTTTATTCATTGGCCTTCAAACCTGCTTGAGAGTTGTATTTTGTATTCTGCATTTTATTTTTCTAGTCTGTTATTTGTTTTAAATGTTTGTTACTCGCGTCAGTGTCCAGTACTTTTGTCAACCTGGTTGTTTTTAAATGTGCTTTACAAATAAAGCTGGATTGGATTAAAAATTGCTGCAAAGAGACAACGAGAAATTGATGTAGTCAGGAGGCAAGCAGCCAAGGCACATTGGCACACATTGATTTTATGTAGATATTCAGACAAAATGTCACAATTTTAAGAACATTTTGCAGCTCAACAAGGTGTGCAATCTCTAAGAGGCACCAGCTAATGCACAGCACTGTAGTTATCTAGATTGTCACAGCATTTCTCCAGTGAATCTAAGCTTTTTAGCACTGCAGTTTTATATCTTCCTTCTGCTCAAAGTTGTAGTTATAGTTTGACAGACCGCCCCATCATTGACATCTCTGACATTTCCTTTAATGCTGCCATGTAAAGTTTTAAATAACTCAAAGAAAGATGAAGGAAGAAAGGCAGGAATAAAAAAAGGTTGTATACCTCCGTACCTATGTCGAGATTTAGAACTCCACAACCTGAACGCCTCTGATCCTACTCTCTATCTCTGAAGACACTGAACCACCTGATGCTTTGATGTGAGAGAATGGCAATTAGTGAGTGTGTGTCAGAGTGAGTCAATTAAGATGTAACCTAATGCATGACTGACATGTATGGCATGACATCTGGAGATAGAAAGGGGTGTATGATCTATGTAACTCCCTTTTTATCATCCACTTGTTCTACCACTGCCATAATTCTATACCAGTGCGGGTGTGAGACGGAGAGAAGACAGAGCAATGGGTTCAACAGAGAACAATTAGGAAGGTAGGGAGAATTAAGGAAGGTAGAAACAGAAAAAATGAGGCAACAGAAAAAGGAGGCTGACAAAGTGAACACTTGTAAACAAAAGAACAGAGCATTTTAACTTCCTCACAATTCTCTGAAAAACAAGAGGTGTCATCAGCCAATCAAGCCAGTCAATTGAGGATGGGTTTATGCTCAAATAAAGACTAAATCTAAGGCAACCTAAGAGCAATGTGTATTAGTAGGGTATAAGTGAGGTATAGACCCTTTGCAAACACGTGACGACGCCATGATGGATGGCAAAATCACCGGCAATAACAAGCTAAACAGCATAGTAGACGAGCGGAAAGTTTCATAGTTTCAATCAGTTTGAAATACATAACTAAATAAACTGTATTTATGGCTTCTGCTATTGAATAACAAGTCGTGCCGTTATTGGTCGAGGTAGGGCATCTGGTAGGTGCTCATAAAGAGCAGTATTTGGAGATAGCAGGATTGGATGCCGACCCTTAATTCTTTCTCCCTCCGTTTTCACGGACCTCATTAAATCACCGAGTCTGCCTGAATTCAGTCCACACGATCTGTACCACTATGTGGTAAACGGGGTATCCCCATATACTGGTGCTGATCTCAAAGCTTTTAAAAGTCTGGATGCTTACCAGTTCTTTGTAGCTGGCTGGGTTACAGGTACGTGATGCTACGCTAACGGTGGGGGGAGGTACCTCATAATGGCAAAGATAAACATCAATCTAGGGTTTATTTTGTATCAACCTCTCTTCTTTACTCAAGTAAAGATTGATATAACACGTAGCCCATGTTTTTAGAGGACATGGTCGGTCGTGGCTACCCACATACCGTTGTTCACTGGGTGTGCCAATGCAGCTTTCTAATGGATGCCTATATGCCTCTAATGTATCCCAGCTCTGGGAAGTGCAGTCATTTAATTATCTATCACACGTTAATCAATGCAGTAAATCAGAGTGTCTATGATCAGTAGTAACCACACATAATTATAACATCTAGTCATCTTCTTATTTGTGATTATATTCGCTGTAGCCTATGTTAAGATTTGACGGGTGGATATTACGACGTGATGGGCAACAGCTAGCGAGCAGTCCAGAGCTAGCTGCAGCTAGCTCGTCAGCTAGCCGGGGTAGGAGCTCCGCAGACCCACATTTAACTCGTTTTTTTGGCCTTGGTGAAGCTAGTTTCCGTGCCATGACATCTTTAATTTAACCAATATTTTTTGTATGTGTGTTACGTTAAATGATCAAGGGAACGGCTTTCTTTTTTGGATATGTAGCTAGGTCAGTGAATAACCGATGTTTAGTTATGTGGGTCATCATCGTTGGACCTGTTAGCAGGAACAGCTGTTTAGCACGGCAGCTAGCTAGCTGGTTGAGGATAACTTTATTTATCACTCATTTAAAACAGAGACAATACATACTCTGCAGATTGTGAATGTGAGAACACGAACGAAAACGTACACGTTTAGCTTGCCGTCTGTCTACAGCATAGCTCTTCCGCCATCCGTCATGGCGTTCATAATTCGTGCGAGTGAAGTGTGACATCACGTGCAAAGGGTCTATTAGTTCAAATCATGGATTTCAAGTAGCCTATATTAATTTAAAATTTGGTGGTGACTATTTTGTTAAAGTAAATTAGTCAAATACACATTCAAATGGTAGCCATTGCTGTTAGCCTACTTAATATATGTAGGGGAGAGTGGGGTAATTTGTGCCGGGGGGGGGGGAGTAGATCCACCCCTTGTTTCTGGAAAACCATAGAAGAAATTGGTCATGTGACCACATAATTTTGAAAAGCCATCCATGTTACTAATCCTCCAAAGAAGAGAGACGCATGGCATGAGAGGTAAGCACATTTTAGGTCAAAAAAACTTGTTTTCCTTTCAAAGTAAAATTTCTATGATTAAGGGTTTTTTGATTGTAGTGTCTGAACAATTAGACAAGTTTGAAAACATTTCACACATGTTTTAGTGCTTTAGCAGGCTACACAATGAGTCTATAGAGTTAGCATGATGTTAGCTCTTAACTGCTGGATCATGCTAGTTTTTCAAACTTGTGGGTCTGGGGTGATTTGTGCCAAAGGGCCTGGTTAAGTTGTGCCAGTGGCAATCACCCCCACTTATGATTATTTTCAACATATTATTAATTTGTAATTGTACTCTTACATTTTAGCACTTAAACTATGTGACATTCTTAATTTTAGACCAAAACCCATTATGCCACGCACTTATAAACGGAAGACAGACAGGGCTTCAACTCCCCTTGTGGAGTTGGACAGCGCAGTGAAAGAGGTGCAACAGGGAAAGACCATATGTCAGGTACATCTCCATTCCATTTAACGACACCACTAATTATGATAGTTCTGATGTCCAGAATGATGATGATGATGACAAGGATCTGTCTGCTGGTAAAACCAAATCCTATAACTACGTTGGATTGGTGGAGAAGGTTGAGGGTACAGACATCAGCGCAAAGTTTCTAAGGCAAAGTTGTAAGAAGTCTGTGGATGGAAAGCACATCTTTACATTTAAAGAAAATGGAGTCATCTCTAGAGGTGATGTGCTCAAGAAACTACCCACACCCCAAAAACTTGGTGATACAGCCAGAAGGGAGCAGAAGTTTATATTCCCCTGCAGCATTGACAAGTGGAATGTTAAGTAGTAGGCCAGATCCAGACTACCTAGACCTACATACTCACAGGCGATAATCTGGAGAACTGAGGAGATGGGCATGCCTCATCAATGTTTGACTTAGGCCTACCTGCCATTTGTTTAATTTAGCTAACACTGATTTCCGTTTTGAGTTTGCACTGTTATTAAAGAGAAGTTTTTTTAAGTGGCCTAAGTCACAACTTATAAATAACTTATAAAAAGTGAGAACGCAAAAGTTGCGTTCTCACTTTTTATTCCGCGTTTAGACAAGAGTTTTGGGGGGGAAATCTGCATGCATATGGTGACGCAAAAGTGTGTGAAATTCGATGTAGTATGCTTGCCAGGCGACACTGCCACACAACACCACCAAGGCCGCGCGCCTACGTAGAACCTTCCTTCTACTTCTCTCCTTAGTAGTGCGAAACCAAAACATGTCAAAGCAAACAACAAAAGCTTGTCTGGAAAGACAAGGAGGTGGAGTTGCATGTTTGTCTGATGATGACCGGCACAGTCGACCATGATAAGCCACAATATAGCACCCACGGGAGCACTACCAATATCCTGAGCCTCGCAGCCCTTCAGCCGCTGCTTGAGAGCGAGAGACAGCGGGCAGAGGAGGGTGAAGCAGACCCTCCTCTGCCCGCTGGCTGCTGCCACTCGCGCTCTCTCTTTCTCTTCATCCGCAACGTTGTAGCCTACTCTGGCTCAAATGAATAGACTACCTATGGTCATTGAACTATAACAACCTTATCCACATTGTCGAAATCATTTAAATATTGAGCCATTAGACTGAAAGTCTTAGATAACAGGAGCCTATAATTTCTGTAGCCTACTCCGTAACGACAGACTACCTGGATGCCTTTTTCTCATCTGTCTCCACACCGCTGTCTTCAGACTTTTGCGTTGACGGTGGAGCGTTTAAGATTTCCACTCTGGAGGGTGGTTTCACTTTTTTGCGTTTTTAAGCCCCAAAAACGCCGTGTAAACAGGGCCTGAGCTATGTCATCAGGGTTTCGTAGATTAATACATATTTACTATACTAACCCAGATAACACACACACACACGCACCTGACTTACATCACCAGTAAGCCCCCCACCCTCCACCCAACTGCATTCTGCACACTTGAGGATACAATGAATCACAATACAAAGGCTACAGTGAATCATGTAACATAGTTCTGACCCAATTAAGTTCCATCTTTATTTCATTAAATGGTGTATCTACTCTTAAGTAGTAAAAATGTAACTGTAATTTTACTTTTGCTAATATAAGTTAATTTTCTGTCATCTCTTTAACAGAAACTTGCGCCCATAGATGAGTTACTTCTGTTCCTAATGCATCTCTCCGTTAGGCTACCTCTCCGTGATCTTGCCAACCGTTTTGGTATCCACCGCACCACTGTCAGCAGAATTGTAACAATCTGGACACACTTTCTGTACCACCTTCTTGGTTCTATCAGGCTGTGGCTACCAAAAGAGGTCGTACAAGCTCACTTACCACCAGAGTTTTCCCCATGCTTTTCTGTCAAAGAAAACTCAGATGAGTAAACAGGATGTTGAACAAACAGTCCATTGCACGTTTACAGGTTCACATTGAAAGGTGTATCCGGAGAGTTAAAGAGAATAAACTGTTTGAAAAAGTTATTCCCTTATCTGTGTGCGGGAGTATTAATCAACTGTTCAGTGTGGCTTGCTTCTTGGTAAACTACCAAAATGCATGGGCAACTCGACAGTGAAAATCTGGACTGGCATGTGACTGTGTTTTTCTCTATGAGCTTCCATATACTGCTTACTGTTTTGTCATTTACTATGCTGTTTTTTTTTTGTATATTGTGATATGCCTTTCAGTAAATTGTCTGAAATATTGACATAATGTTTACATTTGCCATTTATTGTCTTTTACACTGTGCCAGGAGGAACACAAATACATGAGTTAATTCAGACAGCTGACAGTGTACAAAAGTGGCAAAAAAGTTTCTTTTCATTCCTTTATTGTACATTTGCCAAGACAAACAACTTTGTTCTTATTCAGCAATTGATGCAGAAACAACTGCATTGAAACAGGTTCAATTGTAACATATTGGCAGCCATATGGCATCGATTTAGGATGCTTTGCAAGCCAGGAAGAACATTTAAGCTTGGAGCATGCTTTACAAAATGTACAGACTATGTAAATTGTTTTAATTACCATTATCAGTTGCTGGAGCATAATAAGGGGTTAAAGATGTTGTTGTTTGTACAACCAAAGAGCTCCAGGTTTGAATCCTGCAATAGACACCAGCTGCTCGGAAGTCACTTGTTGCATGTGTGAATGTTGTAACTGAGAAACATGACTTGGCATGATAGAGTAGAGCAATAGTATTTTTGTCTCCTTGTAGTCTCACATTGCCAGACCTTCCTCCACAGCGCTGAGGAGGGGGGTCTGGCTAGTCAACACAGCATTCCAGGATGGGAGAAAAATGTGCTCTGGTTTATTGGCATTCCTTTAAACCAATCACAATCGTCTTGGGCGGTGCTTAGCGCCGAGCAGAGCCACGGTGCCGTTGCAAAACAGCCTCGGGAAGTAACTTGTTTGGGTGGAACATGTACATGTACGTTCAAAGGTTGTTTTAGTTGTGCAACAGAAAACTCTGATTCAACGGTTAGCCTAGCTAGCTGTCTGGATTTACCCTGCAGAGATCTGAGGAGCAGTTAACCATAGTCCTCCTAAATCGACCAAAATTTAAAATTACAACATAAAGAAAGCGAAAGGTAATGGGACATCGAAAAGAGTATCATCCTGCGAAATATTCCGCAGCACCAGCGCAATCCCGGAAGTGGAACATCATTGATATAGACTGATCTCCTTGTGATTCCTGATTTGCCCAAACGTTTTGCAGAGAAGAGTTTGTATAATTATTTGTAGTGTGGTTACTTTTTTATTTTTTTTATTCATTTTATTTGTTAGGGACCATGTACAATGTTTAACATAAATGTTGCCATTTGATGCATTGTACCAGAGTTAGCTGTAAGCTTGTTTTACAGTTCTGCGGAGGCTCCACGTAGAGCTTTCGCAGTAGCCTACGTAGGTGGCGTGATGTTTATACTTGTGTGTTGCGTCGAGCCGGCGTGTGTGTGGTAGAGGGAGAAGTGAGAGAGTGACGGCGATTAGCTCCAGAGTGAGTACCGACTCTAGAGTCATAGTGAGAGAAACAAAGTGTCTCCCCTGTGTTTTCTGACCATGGTGGGAAATCCTTAGCAGGAAAAGTTAACCCTCTCCTTGATTTCATGTTGTTTATGGAGAAGGAGAACCAGGAAATGAGTCGGGGGAAATGCAACGCTACCAAGCCACGGCCGAGCGACGTGCGTTGCCGCGACGTGTAGTTACATTTTTCGAGAGGTGCACGTCAGGCTACAGCATAGGGTCCGGCATAGACGCCGAGGGATCTGCGTCTACGCCGGACCCTCTGTCGTCGATTCGACGCACAACTATAAAAAGGCCTTTAGGCTAATTTACATCTGCAGTCCCTAGGCAGGGCACAATTTAAATCCAACAGTAAAACATGACAACATCTAACAAAACAACAAGACAGATCACAAATCCTACATCAATATAATGCACATTGTGATAGCTTTAACTGAAAAAGCTGACTGTCCAAAGGTTGTATAACTGAAGGGTACAGTGCAGTTATGTATGGAGGCTATTCTGGTGGATCTTACAGAGCTAACAGAGCGGAGATAGACAAAATCATGTAAACAGGTGGGAGCCAAGCCATGTAGAATTTTGTACACTGTGCACAGATTTGAAAAAAAACTAATATTGTCTAAAACTCTAAAATTGGAAGTTGTGTTTCTCCAGAATCTTACAATGATGGTGCCTGAATGGCTTTTTGTCAAGTACTTTTAGAGCCTGCTTGTACAAAGATTGTACAGAGTTGGTAGTTGTTTCATGAGCTTGCCCCCAACAGGTGATGCAGTAAGAAATGTGAGAAAAAATTAGGGCATGCATAAATATCTTGGCAGCTTCCATGAAGAGAGAGGGTCAGATCTGTTTAAAATTTGCTAGATTGTATTTAATTGTTTTAGTCATCTTCTTGATGTGTCTTTTAAAATTAAGATTTGAGTCGAAAATGACACCAAGATATTTATATTCATTCACTGTTTCAATGGGTTCACCTCTAATGAGAATGTCAGCAAGTAGTGTCTTTGTTTTGGTGAAGAGCATCCCTTTTGTCTTGCTAACATTCAAGGTAAGGCATGACTGATCAATCCACTCAGTCACACCTTCCATAGCTTTAGTCAGTTTCCCAGCCGCTAGCTGAGCTGTCTTTGCATGAGTGTATAAGACCGTGTCATCCGCATACAGTTGTACCTCTACTCCATGACAGTGTTGTGGGAGGTCATTAATATAGAAGCTGAACAGCAAGGGGCCTAACACTGATCCTTGGGGTACACCCTTTGTGCACTTTATATAACTGGAGCATACATCCTTGATTTTAACACACTACATCCTATTTGATAAATATGACATCCATGACAGTGTTTTTGATGAGAAGTTGAAGTTAGTTTATAGATCAAGACCTCATGATTTACTGTATCAAAGGCTTTACGCAGGTCTAAGAAAAACAGCGCCAACAACTCCTCCCATCTAACCACAATCTTATTTGTTCTGTTAGATGCAAGGTAGCCGTTTCAGTGGAGTAGTTTTTTTTTCTAAAGCCAAATTGCATTTGGTGTAGACCAGGGTTGCAGCTGCTAAGATAAGTTGTCATCTGTGCAATGACAACCTTCTCCGCAACATTTGAGAGTATGGGTAGTATGCTTATGGGTCTATAATTGCTGGCTTCATGACGGTCTCCAGATTTAAAAATGGGAGTAACAATAGCATGTTTCCAGACATCAGGAAAGTGGCAGTGTGTAATTGAGAGGTTGATTAGATGGGCAATAGGAGGAGCTAGAGTGTCTGAATGATTTTTAATAAACATGGTGTCAAGATGAAAAGCATCTTTGCATTTTGAGTTTCTTAATGAGCAAATTACTTTTTCTACCTCCTCTTCATTTGTTGTAGCTAGGTGGAAGCCTTGATCTGTGACCTTCAGTATATTCTATTCCCCTGATTCTGAGCTGGATATCCCCAGAGAAATGTTGATCTCACCCTGTGAGATGGTTAATGTTTTTCCAAATGTCTTTACTATTACCTTTTGCCTCATTCATAATTTGAATATAAAAACGTGATTTGGCTAATCTCACTTCTTTAAAAAGTTTGTTCCTCAAACCTTTATAAACTAAAATGTCTGTCTCTCTTCTAGTCTTAATAGCCTTCTTCAGAGCTGAGTCTCTGCTTTTCATCAATCTCCATAGGTTTTCACTAAACCAGGGTAAATTGGCTTTATTCCTGAGTTGTTTTTTTCTGACTCTTTACAGTAAATTTATCACTTATAGAGTTAATCTTTCTTGTAAATAATTGGGAACCATGATCCAAGTTTTTAGACGATAATAAGTCATCCCAATGCATACTATTGATTTCATGATCAAATGGAGTACTTGAATCTTTTGCAATCCTTGTTGGACCTTTTTATTAGCTGTTCTAAATGGTATTTATCCATAATAGTTTCTCTTTGACTTATCTTCCCAGTTTAGCTTGAAATCACCCATGATAATTAACTGTTTGCTGTGATTGCACTCTTTCAGAATATCATTGAATTTGTCATAAAATGTGTCCTTTGCTGCAGGGGGTCTGTAAAGACCTATGATGGTGAACGACATTTGCTGGGACAAGACCATTTTCAGTGCAACATACTCTAGTGTGTTCACTGCTTTGAAGAAAATTTTATGTCATCTTTCACATACAACAGCACCCCCTTCCCACAGTTCTATCACGTTGGAAACTTTGATATTCAGTAGAGTGCGGATCGGGCCGCATTTTTCTGTCCTAGCCCGGGCCCGCGTCCGACAGAGCAGTAGCCGAACCCTACCCGAGCCCGACAGGCATTAAGATATTTATGTGTGAGCCTGACCCGAGCCCAACACAGTTAAAATCTCTTTTTTTTTCTCATGCTAATGACACATGTACATTTGTTTGTGTGGAAAGCCCACTTTTATTAAGCAACTGTAGCAAAAAACGAACCTTTCAAGTGAAACAGGCCCATTGGATACCTACATAATAAGTTGTTTTAAATTTAAAATGTTCAATGCTTTATCGCGCTGATGTGACTGAGCCCGACCTGAACCCGAACATCATTTCTAAATATCTGTCCGAACCCGGCCCGGCCCTACGGGCTCGGGTCGGGTATCCATCCTCTAATATCCAGCCATTGTAAAGACGTTAGTTGGGGTTAACTGTTGTAGCCATGTTTCAGATATGCACAAAAAGTCCAGGTTTGAGTTTGTAATAAGTAATTAGGCTGCTCAGTCTTTGAAACAATACTTCTGATGTTTAAGTGACCACCAAAAAGTCCTCTCGGTTTCAGCTTTGGATAACCTTTGCATGATTGACAGTCTGAAAAATGTTTTTAGGAACCTTTGTTTTTTAATGGCAGGGTTTCAACAGTTCGAGACGCTTTTGGCCGAGGCAATGGGCCCGTTTGGTTGTCCAGAAAGCGCCAAAAGTGCGTTAAATACATCGTAGTTCCTGATAGCATGTGAGCCCACTCCATTTAGGAGGATGCCAGGTACAGATAATGCACAGTCACTCCCCTCCATGGGAGATGTTACCTCGGATCTAGGGAGGAGAATTGGTCTTGGATTTAGTTGAACATCCCCTGATAACAGCAGTATGGCAAGTAGAATGCCATGGATCTGATGTTTCCACTGGTTCTCGGAGCCTAGGGAATCGGCCTGCACCGACCTGCACAGGCAGACCCGCAGCGGCAGTGCAATCGTGATTAGCAGCAACGGTATGAAGAGCAGGCTATGGATTTCCTGCCAGATTCCAAGTTTGTATCTTTGAAAGACGGAGAGGGTTTGATGTGGTAACTGACAAGCGTGTTTTATCACAAGATGAATGGCATAGATGTTAAAAGGGAGAGAGCAGCAGTCCCTGCCACACCGTGTCTCAACGCTGCCGCCATCTTCCTGATTGGCATCGGGAATTATAAAAGTGAAAGTTGTACCCTGCTCTATTTTCTCTTGCAACAACAGCTCCAAACAACAGCCACTTTCTTTTTTTATACTTTACAGTAACTTGTAATGATTGTTAATTATATTTCAAATTTCACAAAAATTATAATTAAACTTGGAGTCATTTTCAAACAGGATAACCTGCAGGGTCCAACAGAATCAGAATGGAAATTTTCTCTCTCACCTAATTTCAGGGAGCTATAAGTTGGGGCTGATGATTTCAGCCTCTTATCTACAGCAGTTAAGTGGTGCTTGAGATCGGGGGTTAAATTATAAGAAACATTATTATTGGTCCCTGTGCAAAAAAAGGTTAGCGATTGCTGCACAAAACAGCAGAGATTTGTTCAAGAACATTTAAGCAGAGCAGAGCTTTTCCAAATTCTGTGGGACTACGTACGTACATAACATAGTATGTCGATCACCATCCTTTTGTCACGTCTGCAACAACTAACCCCTCTACCTAAAATGGTGCAACTGCGACATTAAATGTAGGGACTAGTGATATTATGGTCAGCTCTCTCTCCGCCCTGCATTTTTCCGTTTGGAGTGCTGGAGGCGTGGTCCGGAGGAAAGTAGGTCAAGGGGCGTGGCCGCTTCTACTGTGCACTGCCGATCTTCACAGCTGCCGCTAATCATCCAGATTCAACCCAGCAGTATTTAAAGCGCAGCTCCAGTTCGTTAACTACAACTCATGTGGTAACTTGGCTCCAAGTCCCAGAAGAATTCTAGTTTTGTCAGCCTCAGTCTCCACTTTGGGAAAACCACCAGTGTACTCATCTCTGCCTGTCTCCCTCGTGTCCCGAAACCACCCGGAGTCTTCCCCGTCGGCTCTCCTCTATCTCGGACCAGCCTGGAGTTTTCCCCGCCCTGACACAATCAACTGTGTAATTCTGAGTACACGTTGTTTAATTAAACCTTTTTAAAAGTGCTCTACATTGTCTGTGTGATATCTCTGTGTTCTGGGTCAGAACTAACTCCTAAAAAGTGAGGTGATTAGAGTAATTGGGGCACTTCAGCCACCCTTCATTTTACTTACCGTATGATAATCTCAAACTTTTGTCAAAACTGTTTAACCAATCACCTCTAAGTTCACCCATCATTTATCATGCTGCACATGTGAAACATAGAGAGGCTGCTGCTTTAGGCATAATGTGAGGAAATTTTCAGAGAACTTCAAATTAATGAGGAATAGGTTAAGTTATTATTGATAGACTAACCGTGGCATATTAAGTGCCTAAATGCAATATGTTACTACTTTAGGCTTCTGACTAAGTGCACTCATTTTGAAATCTTATTTGAGGTTCAAGTTTAATTTACATAGGATTTAAAACAGATGAGGAGCTGCGTACAATTGAAGACGGGGCCCTTGAATCAAACTCGAAAAATGCAACTGCCTTTGCTATCAAGGTTTTCACCAAGTGGAAGAGCCACCAGAAGGATAGCCTGACAGTGACAACTGACCCGGACTGTGGTTGCTATAGAAACTAATTAGCTACAGCTGAACTAACGTTATTCACCGTAGTTCTAAAGGGGACTACTTTTTGAGGGAGATGAACTCAGAGTATACATTTAATAAGCATGCAATACGAAGAAGAAAAAGCATAATTATTCAAGTATTTGAATCGTTTTATTATGTTGGCAAGCAAGAAGTAGAATAAACGGGATAATCACCTCAGGGCAGGGCAATAAACAGTTTGATATGCCCGGCTTGTGGAAGGTTACCGTCCGTCCACGAGCCGGACATATCAAACTGTTTATTTCCCTGCCTTGAGGTGATTATCCCTTACTTATTCCATTTCTTTGTAAGTAATACACAGTCACCATGGCAAATCCATATGAATTCAGCATTAGTTTCTGTGTGTCTGTTAACCATAGTATAGTCTAGTATCCATGACGTTCCACTTCCGGAATTGCTCTGTTCCCGCTGCAAATTCCACCAGATGACCCTCTTTTCAACTGGATGTCCATTACCTTCGACTTTCTTTGTGTTGGAATTTTAAAGGGGTGATAGAATGCAAAACCGATTTTACCTTGTCATAGTTGAATAAATAGGACATACATAGAACCTCAAAGTCCCATTGACACCTCTTTCCTCTGCAAATCTCACAATTTGAAACTGCCTCTGAAAAAGGGCAAATCTCAACAAACCACCGACCAACAAACTCGGTGGCTCCTCCTTATTTGGCTCTAGTCTCTATCTTTGTCACGCCCCAACATTTACATAGGCTACACCACTGATCTGAGATCAGGTAGTCTTCTGAATAGGTCACGCAGATCTCAGAAATTGTATACATTGTTCGTCTGCTATTTCATCACTAAATTCACTTCTGAGACTTTTTTGTGCGAGAAATCAACTATGTAGAGCTCAAATATGTGCCAAAATTGATGGCTAATTGCAAATTTTGTCCGACTGTGTGTCGGAGTTCAGTGGCCGGTGCTTCCTGTGTTGCTGCCTCGCCTCCCGGCCCGCCTTCCTTCACAGACCCCGGCCTGCTGAGAGGTAGATGGAGCTCCGTCACGGCTAGCAACCCACGGTACTCCATACCCGCGCAAAGTCATCCGTTTTGTGGGTTAATGGACTACCAAACGCCGCTGCCCTGACAGAGCTTCAAGGCCTGCAGCTCCCCTCTTCCTGCTAAATGGCCGGTGTGTGTGTGAGTGAGAGCGCGGTCAGCGAGCTTGTTATGCCAGCAATCTCTTACCACAGGTTCCAGTTAATCTTATAATGTATATGTGAGTTATTTAAACAAACGATCGGGGAAATAAACGCCTCTTGTCCGCGAGTCTCATTGATAAAGCCTGCGGCTGGATGGAGCTCTATCAGTGAGAGCTAGCTAGCCTCTTAGACCTCTGAAACCCCTAATGTTCACAAAAATGCATTAAATTGTAATTGGACACCATTGTTAGCTTTATAAGACCTTGGGGTAGCTGTTATATAAGTGGCATGATGAAATTCAAACTGTAAATATACGAAAGTTATGCCGGCGGCTGGCAGCCAGCCAGCTCCGGAGCTCTGCAGAGCCCCGAGCCCCGGTCGTCTAGTAACCGGGAAACAGTGACTTTCACTGGGTATGGAGTTTTCCGCTTTCTCGTCAGACTGTGGCGCTCCTGAAGTCCGACGCGTCTTACCAAATTTGCAATTAGCCATCAATTTTCGTAAAACGGCCCATATTTGAGCTTTATATAGTTGATTTCTTGCATAAAAAAAGTCTCAGAAGTGAATTTAACAACGAAATAGTAGACAAACGATGTATAATTTTGCAGTGTCTTAAATATGAGACCTGCTGTCTAGTCTACAATGGATGTGTATGTGGTTCGCTCAAACCAATCAGCGCGCAGCTCATCTAAAGATTCATGAGCATACCATATTTGGAAGAAAAGCTCTTGTTCCAAATAGAGCCATATTCACAGGGTAGTTAAGGACCCATAAAATAGCATTTGAGCAATATTCAGCCAAACCACTGTTACATACCCTATTAGGAGACCTTAAGGAACAGTGTGAAATACCCTATATAATCATTCTATCATCTCTTTAAACTGGTGGATTTATGAGGACTATGGTCTGATCCTCAGATCTCTGCAGGGTAAATCCAGACAACTAGCTAGACTATCCAATGTGAATTTTCTGTTGCACGACTAAAACACCTTTTGAACGTACACATGTTCCACCAAAACAAGTTCCTTCCCGAGGCTATTTTGCTGCGGCACCGGGGCTCTGTCTGGTGCTTAGCTGTAGGAAAATATTTGTGGCCTTATTTACTTGCAATATCATTTCACTAAAGCTTGTTTTATTTTAACTAAGCGAATCCTGAGTTTTATTTCTGATCTACCAGTCAACAGTCACTTCAATCTTAAAGGTGTGAGGTGTAGTGACCTGAATTGGAGCCAGATTACTGTGGCCTTTTGGGCCTTACTAGAAATGGTAAAACAGTCAAATTTTTTTACCTACATAGCGCAGCCCATGACAATTGTGATTGGTTTAAAGAAATGCCATAAACCAGAGCACGTTTTTCTCCCATCCCGGAATGCTGTTTGGATTAGCCAGACCGTCCTCCGCAGCGCTGCGCAGGAAGGTCTGGCAAAGCGAGACTACCTATGGTCCTTGTAAATCGACCAGAGTTTAAAATTACAACACAAAGAAAGCGGAAGGTCAACGGACATCCGACCGAAAAGTGCAATCCCGGAAGTGGAACGTAGTGGATATAGACTAGTTTAAATGTGGCATACATGGCATTATTTAATAAAAAAATATATTTTTTGTAAGAGCTGTTTATTCATACATCCAGTTAAGCTAAGTAGTGAAATGTCAATCAATGAGTGTCCCTAGTCAATCTTTCAGACAGTCAATCAGGCAGCCAGCTGCTGCTTCAGTCAGACAGAAATGAGGTCAATCTGAAAACTCAGTCGAGCCTGTCCGTCAGTCAGAAGCCGGTCACCCCATCGAGACATTTAACCTGGTACATCTCTGCAGTTTTAGTATAATGACCTGTCAACAGCTTAGATACATTTCAGATTGTAATAATGCCATACTAATTGAGATGAAGCTGAATAGAAAATGGAAATTTAAAATGAAAAAGAAAATAATAATAATTTGTCCCAGAAGGAAGGTCTATTTCCATGCTATGTGGTGCTCTGCTTTGCAGTTTGTTCAGTGCATGCATTCAGTCATCTGGCCAATTTATTTAACCAGTCATCCGTTCAAGCAATCATTGGGTTTGTGAATCAGCCAGCCATCTATGCCAGTCATCCATAAATATAGTCACTTACTGATATTAGGATGCTAAAAATACATACTTCTAACCAGGAAAGTCTACTTTCATCCAGTGTATGTTTTTGCTTGTTAGAGCGACTGTATGTTCCTTCACTTAACGGCCAATATACACAGGATCCAGCTCTGTTGCAATCCTCTGTGTGTGTGTGTGTGTGTGTCCACTGGGGAGCATCTCACTCGCGGCTCCTCTCCCTGCTTCGGTATTTGTACGTGCTGGGTCTATTTTTGCCGGAGCAGATTGCATCTCTGAAGCTTGTGTATGTACAAAAAATGCCTATATCTACTGGCAATTAATTTAAAATGTATTTTTAATGATGTATTTCAATGTTTTTTTTTTTTTACTTAGCTTACGTACGCAACGAAAAAAACATTTCTTGTGTTTGTGGTTAGTGAGAGAGAGAGAAAAGTGAGGGAAGGAATGTTCCCTACAATGCTCTTTTCCCAGAACCTGTTTGTTCCAAAGTAAAACACAGATACACCCCGCAGTTAATTAGTTTCCCAAGTCTGTAGTTTGTCTGTCCTCTTTACATCATTGTCTGTGACCCTCCAGTTTAGGTAAGTGGTATATAGATCATTTAAAAATGAATTACAGCTGATTTATGAATTACTAGGGAACTCATTATCCCATCCTCCTCCCAACTTCCAGCTTTGTTGCTCTGTAATGGTCTTACTTTAGCTCTAATATTAAAATAGATACCTGTTAGAAAATACTAACAGTATGAATTAGTTTCAAGTTCCCAGTTTGTTACCCCATTATTCCTATTCAAATCTTGTTCCCTTGTACCCATCAGTATTTTCTGTACTGATAGGTACACACACACACACACACATATATATAGTAATATCATTTTGTAGGGCTGTCAATCGATTAAAATATTAACTCACGATTAATCGCATATTTTGAATCTTTTAAATGTGCTTTATATTTTCACGCTTTTAATGCTCTCAACATGGGAGGGGACAAATGTTTTGTACAAATGATTATTATCATTGCAACAATCCAAAACAATGACAAATACTGTCTACAATATTCTCCAGAATACCCTCAAAGGCACTGTATGCTAAAAAAAATAGCAAACTCAAGCCAATCAAGCAACAACAGATAGGCATATTGACCTGAATGTAACATTACTTGGTAATACTATTCAATTAAATAGTGTCAAATCATAACAGGAATTATCTCAGGACACGTTACAGATAGAGTCGGTCTAGACCACACTCTATAATTTACAAGGACCCAACAATTCCAGTGATTCCCCCAAGAGCATGCATGAATGCGTAAGTGCAACAGTGGCAAGGAAAAACTCCCTTTTAGGCAGAAACCTCGGACAGACCCAGGCTCTTGGTAGGCGGTGTCTGACGGTGCCGGTTGGGGGTGTGATGAAGAATGGCAATAATAGTCACAATAAAGATATTGTAATAGTTATAATAGTTCATGGTGTCGTAGAGCACAGCAGGGTGTAACAGGGTGTGGCAGGGCGTTGGCCGGACATAGCAAGTCGAAGCCGGGCATTGCAGTGCGTAGCAGGGTGTAATAGGGCACAGCAGGGCGTAGGGCATGACCACGGCGACAGCTGCCACCATGATGTAGGTGCCGTCATGGTCCAAGATGATGATGCTGGGCGGAAAAAGAACATAAGGACTCTGGGGAATAAGCTTCCCGGAGCTTTGTTAGTAACAAGCATTTTTGTGACACAAATACACACAGATGGAAAGAGAGAGGAGAGAGAAGCTCAGTGTGTCCAAGGAGGTACCCCGGTAGTCTAAAACTATAACCGCATAACTAAGAGCTGCAGAGAAGGGGAGATAGGGAGGCTGTGTTCCATGATTGTGGCTACACACCTTCCCCCGCCGGTCTAGGCTAACGCTGCGACTCATTACTCCCTAAGTATATGTAAGTTTTCTGTGGGGAGAAGCAGAGATAGGGTGGGGGTGCGCCATGACTGTGGCTACACACCCATCCCCGCCGGTCTAGGCGAACGCTGCAACTCCTCATACCCTAAATATAGTAAGCTTTCTATGAAGAGAAGCCGAGATAGGGAGGCAGTGCGTCATGACTGTGGCTACACACCTTCCCTCGCCGGTCTAGGCGAACGCTGCAACTCCTTACTCCCTAACTATAAGTTTTATCGAAGAGGAGAGTTTTAAGTTTACTCTTAAAGGTGGTGACGGTGTCTGCCTCCCAAACCCAGACTGGGAGCTGGTTCCACAGGAGAGGAGACTCTAGGAACCACAAGTAACTCGCCTGCATTCTGGGAGCGCAGTGCTCTAGTTGGACAATAAGGTACTATGAGCTCTTCAAGATATGATGGTGCTTGACCATTTAGAGCTTTGTAGGTCAGGAGAAGTACTTTAAATTCAATCCTGGATTTTACAAGAAGCCAATGCAGAGAAGCCAACACAGGAGAAATATGATCTCCCCTCTTAGTTCTTGTCAGAACACGCGCTGCAGCATTCTGGATCAGCTGGAGAGTCACACATTTATTATGACAGCCCTAACATTTTGATTTTGGGATAAGCACCTGGCGGAGCTTATCCTCTGGAAGGAGTTTGTGTACGTTCTAAAGTTGTTTTAGTCGAGCGAGAGAAAACTCAGATTGGACAGATAGTCTAGCTAGCTGTCTGGATTTACCCTGCAGAGATCTGAGGAGCAGTTAACCGTAGTCCTCATAAATCCACCAGAGTTTAGAATGCCAACACAAATAAGTAAACGGACATCTGGCCAAAAAGAGGTTCATCTGGCGGAATTTCCGGCAGCACCGGAGAAATCCCGGACGTGGAACGTCATGGATATAGACTAGGGATATCTTATCTTTCATGCTGTTGCACAGTTTCCCTGGTGTATTTAATTAATGGTCACTAAAGGTCACCCTTAAAGCCTTTAGAAAACAATGAGTGTACCCAGAAAGGAGATGTGAAACGAATATCATTGACTGTAGCACCTTGGCTCTAACAGCAATTATTGCTTAAATTCTCCTTGCTGTAACCCCTGACATATTAAGAGAAAAGCACAGCTCAGCTTTATGCATTAATATGCAGAGAAGTTCTCCCAGTCAGGACGACACCGTAATATGAATCCAAAAACTATTTACTGCCGGTAAAATACACAGTTTGAAAGGAAATTTGTATTGTATGTAATGCGTACATTCATAAATGTTTAATTTAGAAAGAAATTCAAATATGGACAATAAGGTTTAAGTGAGGTGAACAAGCACCAAAGTATAGTTCAGGGTTCCTACGCGGTATGGAAAACCTGGAAAAGTATGAAATTTGATTTTAGTAATTTTTAGGTCTGGATAAGTATGGAAAAAAAGAAACGAGGGTATGGAGAAATATTTGTGTTTCCAGACTTTCTACCATACGTTGTTCTCTAAAATGAAGTTAAGCCAAAATGCTTAGACCAGGGAGATTTTCATTTTCAGTGAGGCAAAAGACGTACCACAACGCAATTTGGAGAAGCCTATGCTGTTTTAGCAAACAGTGTTTTATGCGTTTTTTCGAGACAGCAACATAACCTCTAAATTCAGTTGAGGGGGATCAACCTTTGGTATTGCGCCGCGTTTATCATCCCTACTTTTGTCACAAGTAAAATCTACAAATGGATACGTCCTACTGTTCGATGAGAGTTTGAACCACCCCCTCCAGAATAAACAATTAAATTTATATCTCAGGTTAGCTCAAGATTTTTTGACTCACATTTTCTCGGACATGCATGTGCTGTTGAGTAATTACGAGTAATTACGTACTAGTTGCAACACTGTTGGGATCCATGGACTGTTGCAGCTATCCATGGATGGCCCACATGTTAACTGGAAATTATTCAACAGACTATTCAGGGGCTTGGAGGAGGAGACTGGCTCCAAACTCCTGAACATAGGGAGTTGTGGTCTCCACATAATGCACAATGCTTTTTAAGCTGGGAGCAGTGCTCCAACATGTGACAATGAACATACACTTAATAGCCTTTATTGGCTTTTTAAGGACTCCCCAGCCAGACGTGATGACTACACCAAGGTTACAGGCTCAAGTGTTTTCCCCCTCAAGTACTGCCATCATAGATAGCTCGAAGATATCACGGTGCTTGAAAGAGCCATTCTGATATGGCCACAAATTCAGGCTTATGTAGTTGGCATTAATGACTCTAAAGTACCACATCCGAAAAACAAGTCCTTTGAAACTATTGGAAGGCACGCACTGACCCTATGTTTCTGGTCAAAGCCAACATCTTCCTCTCAATTGCACAAGAATGCCAGCCTTTTTTGATAAAGTATCAAACTGATAAGCCCATGCTACCTTTCTTGGCTGATGATCTTTTCACCACACTGAAGCATCTTCTCCATAGATTTGTCAAAGATGACACACTGAGTGAAGACCCCAATGAAGCTCTTCTCAGAAGACTTCAAAGAGCGAGAAAATCACAAAGATGCCTCCCATCCCTTATCAACATAGGATTTGTTGCAGACAAGCTACTCACAGAAATGAAGGTGGGGAAGAAGGTCTCTGAGCGAGATGTCCTCTTGGTTAGAAAAGAAACCAAGGAGTTCCTTGTTGCAGCTGTGACAAAGCTGCTGGAGAAATGCCCTCTAAGGTACACACTGGTGAGAAACTTGGCGTGGCTAGATAAAAGAGAAACCAGATGTTTGTGAGAAACAATTGAAGCAGTGTCTGGCGATCATCTCCCATGCTGGACAGATCAGAGAGAACCAGTGTGACACAATTCTCAACCAGTTCAGGTACTTTGCAGTGGTCTGCAAAACAAGTGAGGATGTCATACCCACTGCCCACTGGTGTTTACTCTAGACTGGACACCTTTTCCATGCACAGCTGGCCAAAGAGAAGCCATTGAAAGACATGTGGGAACTTGTTAAAAAGGTTATCCTGCTGTCCCATGGCCAGGCTTCTGTAGAAAGAGGCTTTTTTTGTAAATAAGAACATCATAGAGAGAACCTTTATTGCCCAGCGGGTAATAGTAGATCACCTACATCATGTGGTTGGGGTAGCTAATGTAGCAATGACCAAGGAACTGCTACAGTCTGCTGCCTGTGCAAGACAGAGGTACCATATGTTCCTTGATGAAGAGAAGAAAAAGAAGGAACACACACATGAAACACAGAAACGGAAGGCAATACAAGATAAGGTGGACCAACTCAAGATTAAGATAAAAAAGCTTCAGACCACCATAAATTCACTTCTAACATCTGCTGATGAACTTGCAATTGAAGCAGAGACCAAAGACAATCTGCCTTTGCTGGCAAAATCAAATGCCTCTTGTATTTAAGTGATAGGATATGCTAATGGCAGAAGGAGAGAAAAACGTTTGTGATTAAATACATGTTAATATAAGTTCCATGTTAAGTTTAAAAATGCATTATTTTAATATATGTAATTATTTTACTTTATTTTTAGTTTCTTGAATAGGGTTCATAGTGAACAGTTTTATGTTATATCATGTTTGACTAATTTCAACCCCTAATGATAACAGTTCACAGTTCATTGCTGTTTGAATACAATTCTCTGCATTGAACACGTCTGGGTTTGGTTTAAATTGATTTGTATGAGCTATAGTAGTCTACCTACCCACAGGGGTGCTGCAGAAATGTTGGGCTTCATACTATGATATGCCATGTGTTAACAGTTGGATTTTCAAACAATTTATTTAAATAATGAAGTTATTATTTGCACGGTGACATCCACATAGTCTGGAAATATAAGTATGGAAAAGTAAAAAAAATTGAAAATGTGCAGGAACCCTGATGGTTGGAGTGAAACCTGAGAGACTCTTCAGTCATTTCAAACACACTCCTGACTTACTCCCCTTAACCCCTGTTAATGGTAAACAGTAATTTCCCAAATTGCCACAAACAACCACATTAGTGACACTGTTTTACGTTTTGTAGTTGGACTCAAAGGTGGATACTGACGGATGATTGCGACGAAAGTCAGGAAAACAGAGGGCCATTTCACAAAACCTAGATAGCGGATTAAGCCGGGATTTCCCAGTTATCCTGGATGATTTAAAGGGTAACTACCGTTTTTTATTTACATGGAGTCTAGTGGGTTTAGCAAACTTCGCCGATGTTTTTATGTTTAAAAATGGATCTTACTCTTTAAAGGGGAAATATGTCAGTTTGTTTTTAGCTAAATTTACCTTAACTGAAAAGGTTTCAGAGTTATTGGAATGGTTATATGACTTTTTTTTCGGGTTGAATGGTGGTCTTCTCGCTCCCCCCTAGCGCCTGTGAGCGGAAAAAACAGCCTTGAAACTTTCGTCAGGAAGCAAGCGTAAGGAAGTATCGTGTGATATCAGGTCTTGTGATGTAACGAATTGCTTCACGGCACTGCACACATACGCCCATTCAGGAACCGGGTAACAAGGTAGCGATGGAGTTTTTCACACTATCGCTATGGCTGAGCCGGCTAAAAAGAAGCAGAAAGCTAGGAAAGCATTGTCGGAGGAACAGAGAAAGAGGAAACGGCAGACTGACCGAGCGAGGAGTCAGACACAAGTAAACATAGGAGCTGCCAAATATCTATTCTGAAGCTGTAGGGGGAGCTCGATAGAGAAACCTGTGAGCAAAAACGCGAGAAAACAGCAAAGAAATGGCCAAAACTGCATAGCGCCTCTTTAACTGAAAGGTCGACCTCCTTAGAAATCCTGTCCATGATGTTGTCAGACACTTATAAATATACTGTAGAATACAAATCTCAGCCTGTCAGTGGCAAAACAAGCACTTTTGTGAAGGTAAATACAAGCTGGACAATTGCAGAGGCACATAAGTTACCATGGAGATTTATTCTGTGCAGCTAGCCTGCTCCTGACCAGGCTTACAGCCAGGATTTATTAATCCTGGAGACTTTTATGTAGGCTGGTTAAATTGCAAATGTTTTTTAAATGAAGTCTGTGATGGAAGGGCAGTAGGCCTTGTAAAGTCCTATACACGTGTTTCTATAATGGTTCTAACAACGGCAGACTGGTCTGAGACCAATACATCTTAGTTGATTTATTTCTTTTTCTATTCTTTAACAGTAAAGGATCATGTATATTACTCTTCCATGTGCATTTTATTTGCCATTCTCAGCACACAATTTGTATTTTGTCCAGTGAACTGGGACTATACTTTGGGAGTATTGTATAATTATAAAAACCTATCCTAATTGTACAATCCTTACAAATTATAGTCTCAGTTCACACAACCAATAACTATATAGTCTATGCTACTGTACATTCATGAAACAGGGAGAGGACACCTCAATGGTTTTTTTAACCTTATATTTTGCAGGATGGTTGATTGGTAAAGACTGTCAGGTGTGTTGATTGGCAATGATCCTCAGGTGTGTCACTCAGCCAGAAGGCCAGAACAAGGTGCCGCCCACAAAAAGACAAACAAGTACAGATACACAAAGGAGAGGGAAACACAGTAGGAAACAGAAAACTGCTCAGCGCAGCAGCCCTGACCATGACATTTAGACTTTAATGTAATGTTGTCACAACCCAAGCCAGTTCTTAAATACTGTGCTAAATGTCTGCTTATTTTCTTGCCTAGCACCAACTCTCCTGCCATTTCAGATCCAGCCATTCCTCATCGCCTGACTCCTATGCAGTGGTGGAATGTAACTAAGTATGTCTCCTCAGGCACTGTGCTTAAGTAAAATTGTTGTACTTTACTTGAGTACAAGGTCGTAGGTTTAGAGTTCAACATTAATGGGGTTTTGTTTCACTTTAAGTCAAGAGATGAGAATGAAGCAGGATGGCTCACTCCATAGCTACTTTGTTTACCATCCTCCCAGAACTGTCCTGAAATACAATCTAAGCTGTCCATAAATGAATGTGGACCCTCTCAAATTTAAAACCTTAGTTTTTTTCTACAGAATCATTAGTTAGAATCATTTAAGGTGACCATTGACCTAAATAAAATATACAAATGATTTTTCTTTTATTTTGAACAAAAATAAAATATAAAACACAATAAGTGTGTTGCAACACCCCAAAATGAAAAAAACAACAATATCTAAAAAGTGTTGCAAACAATATGTTCAATATGTCTGAAATCGTAAACATTTTTATTTAAATTGATTTGAAATGATTAGAGACAGTTAAATCAGTCGCACCATAAACAAAGGCAAAGTTTGAAACAACAGTGCTGTCCTTCTTTGGAAGACGTTGACCCTATGCAAAACAAGAAAATAAATGACCCTGCTAGCTGGTGTATCTAAAAGTTAGAGGAATTCCTGTACAAAATGCGATGGATAGATCCCGTTGCAGTCCCATATTGCAGGGGTCTAATGGTTTTTAAAACCAAGGACCCCTTAACTGAAAAAGAGACGGAGCAGGGACCCCCTACTACATATTGCATGAAATTATATTTTTGGCATGATTTTATAAATCATCTTTTAGGCTATGTTTAGACGGAAACGATCTGAAGAGAAAACGCAAAAGTGGCGTTGCGTTCTCACTTTTTATTCCGCGTTTAGACGAGCGTTATGGGGGCGAAATGTGCGCGTGTATGGTGACGCAAAAGTGTGTGAAATGCGATCTACCAAGTCCGCGCGCCTGTGTAGAACCTTCCTTCTACTTGTCTCCCTCTCCTCCTCCTCCTCCTCCTCTCCTCTCCCTAGTAGCGCGAAGCAAACAACAAAAGCTGACAATTTTGTCTGGACAGACGACGAGGTGGAGTTATTGCTCCAAACAATGCACACACAGACACACGCATAACTCACAAAGCACATGCGTGCCCATGTGCACACAGGTGATATATTTCCTGCAACATTTTTATTATTTTTATCTGGAACACACGCACACACACTCTCGCACAGTGCGTTTTTACCCTTTAGACGGGAACGCAACGGTGGAGTGTTTTTAAGATTTCCACTCTGGAGGGTGGTTTCACTTTTTTTGCGTTTTTAAGCCCCAAAAATGCCGTCAACATCTAAACGAAAGGCACATTTGATGAAATATTTTGTCATTTTCACCTGCGAGCGTATTCGTGTAAACAGGGCCTTAATGTTAAATATACATGTGGCACAGTGTATCCTTAGGATTAACTGTATCTGAGGATTAACTGTACCTGTGGATGACTATCTTAGTGACTACTATATATACATATATATATATATATATATATATATATATATATATATATATATATATATATATATATGCCATTAAGCCTATCATCAGTGGGGATTTATATTTGTAAAATAGATTTATAAAAAAATCGAGGGTGCACAATTGCCCTATTGCTTTAGGTTACATTACAGCAACGTTCGCGAGGGCCGGTCACTGTGATCTCGCTTAATACTGGACCAATTTTAAAGATTATTAAACAGGTTGAAAAAAAACTAAATTGCCCTTTTCAATTATTTTTTTTACCACTTGCCTATTGCCCTAAGTGAGTTAATAGATTTACTAGCCCGACATTGCATTTTACTTGCCCCAGGCAATCATTGTTGAACCCTGATAATATGATGCAGTACTATACTGTCACAGTCTATCCGTGACTCATGTTGTTTCTTTGGAGTTAACTACTTGTTTTTCTTTGGCAGACTCACTCCTGGCATCCTGCTTCTGAACATTTGCCAGACCCATTGAGTTTCAATGTTAAATTATAGTATTGTAGTTCCTGGGTTTTCTTTCAACAGCATGCTCTCAGTCATAACAATTTAAATTGACCATCACTGTCAATTCCAGCAGCAAAAAAAAAATTGAGAGAAACATTTCTTGTTTGTGATGAGCCACAAGGCAGATGGCTGCAATCCTGATAAAAGGTTGTAAATGTCATTGGAGAGGATAGGAAACAAGTCTGGCAAATTAACAACACACACACACACACACACACACACACACACACACGACACACACACGACACACACACGACACACACACACGACAATCTGATGACTTGGCCACCTGAAATACTAATGAGACACAACAGAGGTGACTTGTCTATTATTTGGACTCTGAGCTCAGATGACAAGGGAAAACATGGCACACCATATTAAAAGTGAGTACTTTCTTTTTTGTGTGTGTGTGTGTGTGTGTGTGTGTGTGTGTGGGGGGGGGGCATTTTGGCAGCAATGGTTTTTGTGTGTGTGTTCCAAGTCAACTTTTGGTGGAAGGCAACCCCACGTCACGCTGAGGCGGCCAATCATGAAACCGGCGATCAGACTTGTCACTCAGTTTTGAGGTGGTGTGAGGGTCCCGTACTGTAATCAGGAAACGTCACTGCCTCTATCGCTGCCACAACAAAGTTTTAAATAACGACACACACGCACTGAACTGCCTAGGAGTTTGTGTAACAGCTGAATGTTTGCCAAACAACAAAGCACAGTCAATCAGTCTCGCTCGTCTCTTTTCTTTCTCCGTGAAATGAAAAAGCCTTCAAGTGCGTTCACAAACGTCAAGATCTATTAATGATCTGACGTAAACAGTAACTGTGAAATATAAAGTCTACTTATGCTACATTCAGGGGTTAAAGAACACAACAGGACATCACACAAATGAGCCGTTTCAGTGACACTCCGACCACCGCACAACCCTGCGGAAAATTGCTGGATTGCTTGTTGTGGTCTGGATGGGCCCTTAGATTTGATGCTAATATTGGAGCTGCTCCATCAACACATATACATTACATATATAATGTAAAAGCATACATTTATTATCAGAACTTACCAGGTAGTCCAACTCCTCCGCCTTTCTTCAAGAAAGGTCCTTTTTCGTCCAGTCTCTGTCCAAATAATGAGGTACTACAGAGCTCTGGGTGCCCACAGACAACCACAGTATTATGTTACTCCATTTCTCCTTCAACAACGTCACAATATCAGGAGAATATAAAATTGGGGCAAATTTCTCTTTTCGTGTTTAAATATTTCACCTCACGCAACAATTTGCGGTGGCGCAAAAGCAGCACATTTCGTGTCTTCGCCTGATTCGCGCCGCCGCCACGAATTTGCGTCTTAATTGTGTTTTTTGCATTGACTTTGTGTATGATTGCGCTGCTGAATTCGAGCGAAAACGCCTCGGTGTGAATGCACCATAAGTCCTTAATCTTTTTTGCGAGTCTTCATAATGATGGGATTGCGGGTCGCGTAGCTCAGGATAATTCTCTACTTCAACAACTAGTCTCTCTTCATCCGTTCCTTCGACACATACACATCAACACAGGGTACACCAGTGTTTCCTAAGCTGTGTGACATTTGGTGCATTGCTCACATATTTCAGTTAGAACCTGTGTATATCTCACCTCGGAGCACACAAAGCAATCTTTCTGAAGCAATTCTTTTGTGTCTCGGCAAGAGAAATCAATGCTTCAAAAGGAACTGATTGCAGTTCAAACAATAATTTATTTAAACTAATCTTGTCTGCAAGCTGTAACCCTTGTAATGGAGTGAAGTACAATTGCAGCTCGGAGTAGCAGATCACCAAGGCTGCAGAGCTGGTTTCAGTGCCGTTTGTCAAGGAGAGTAAGTTATGAAACAGTATAAAGTGTTAACCTGATAAGGTACAAATAGTGTGCTATGTACGGTATACTGTATGTCTACCAAGTACCCATGACAATTATTGGCTACCAATCATTTGCATTGTTTTGTCCACTGCTTTATTCACAAATATCAGAATTGCAGCCAAAAAAAGAAACTAAGAGTTGAAGCTTCTGAAGCTGCCACATGAGAAATGTGTCAGCATTCAAAATCTTTTATACCAGACACAACAAAACAATATTGTTCGGCAACAACGCTCTGCTAGCATATCTGGATTTTGTCAAAGAAAACACACAGGAACACACTTTTCTGTGGAGCTAGACAAGTGCATCACATCAAAAACAAACAAATGAAAACTGCTACTGTGCTGAAGCATCAATACACACACATGCACCAGCAAATGAGGCATGGTATCAGTCCGACCACAAGTCCCAGGTCATTTAGACTCTCTCCATAGACCGGGACACAGCGCAATATACACGACTATTGCCAATAGGGCAGAGTGTTTTTTCTCGCTCTGATGGTTAAACTGTGTGTGTGTGTGTGTGTGTGTGTGTGTGTGTGTGTGTGTGGGGGGGTTAGGATGTGCTTGTCAATTCTTACAGCAGCATCTGGCTGCTCTACAGTAACACACACACACACACACACACACACACACACACAAATACAGAAAGAGGATGAGAGAAAAAAAGAATAGAAAGAGAGAGGGTTTTTTTTAAGATAAAGCTGACAGCTGTCTGGTACACACGCTGCTCTAACCCATAACCCATCCCAAAGGAAAGTGCAATTTATACACCATTTCCTAACCCTCCCGAAGGGAAAGCATCATTTTCTACTGCATAATAAACAGCAAAGTGGAGGAGAGACCGCAATAACACTTTCACACTCTCACACACACATGAATACACTTGTCTGGCTATACTTGTGAGGTCTTTCAACATTTAAGTGGAGAGTCTGTTGTATGTAATGATGTAGTTTATATTCACACTTTGAAATGAATATAAGAAGACATTGTGATAGAGGACATACAGCTTGATTAGTGTGATCTCAGTGCAAAACCACCACAGCCTTCAGAGCTTTGTGCCACATACCGAGCCAAATCAGAGGCTGTATCAAATGATGCATGTCACATGTGACTGATTTGATGGGGGAGCTTGTTGAGGGTGCTGATAGGCAATCAAGAGGAGTAAATTGATTGTTGCAAATAGCCAAAATGCATCGTCACTATGTGACTGATTCGACGGGGGAGCTTGTTGAGGGTGCTGATAGGCAATCAAGAGGAGTGAATTGATTGTTGCAAATAGCCAAAATATACAAAAAGTGCTATAGACTAATATGCACACTGATTATAGAAATGGCAATTGTACAGTTGAAATAAAGCAAAGATATTTACTAAATAAGTAAAAGCAGAAATGGTTGGACCTTCAAAAGATAGTTGTATTTTTATTTGAATGTTATTCAGTCTGACATTGGTTATGACAGGGGCTTTGGGAGAGGAGACAGGTTTCAGGTGGATGAGGTGATGGTATTTCACAGAGCTAACAAGTCATTCAACCTTCATGACAGAAAAAAAGGGTAATTGGTCATTTCCTTTGAAAACAGCTCAAATTATTTCCCATGTGTTGCTCTTGCAGGTCATTGCCTTCGAAAAGCACTAGGCCACCTCTATGGTTAAGTTCTGGTTAGGTTTAGGCACAAAAACTACAACTATGGCAACCGCTGGACCAGCACCCAAGATGGGGAAAAATATATTTTAAAAGAATTTTCAGAATCTTTTCTCTGCACTATAACCTAATCCAAATCTAATCCTAAATATAATCTTTATCCTACACAAATGTATTAATCCTATATAAGCCTTATGAGCTTAGCAGTGAAGAGCAAACTCCTTCTCTCAAGGTCTAAACCTGATTTAAACTAGTATATAAATATATAAAAATACACACACACACACACACACACAATCACTATCTCAGTCTTTAGTGACTCTAATGCAGGTCTCATTAGGTTTGTGGAAAGTATTACCCTCTTCTGTCTTTCTTTTTCAACTCTTCCTCCATCTCTCTCTCTACCTCCATCTTTTAAACACTTGAGTGATAGTGAGTTTCTCTCATGGCTTTGCTCCTCTCACCAACTCCCAGCGCTCATGACATATTCTTAAAGGTCCCATGGCATGAACATTTCACTTTATGAGGTTTTTTAACATTAATATGAGTTCCCCCAGCCTGTTTATGGTCCCCAATTGGTTTAAAATGGTGATAGGTGTAAACCGAGCCCTGGGTATCCTGCTCTGCCTTTGAGAAAAAGTAAGCTCAGATGAGTCATTACTTCTTTACTTTAGAGCATGTGATCCGCAAGACAACTGACAAGAGTAAATGGCTCCAAGCAGGTATTTCATCAATGTAACAGGCTAAATGTAAAAACAGTAAACAGACAACTACACACACTGTAAGTATTTAGTCATTTTCAGAAATTTACCAGAGATCATTGTTGTAATATTCTGTACTGTATTTTTTTTCTCTAATATATTGTCTTATTGTCTGCAGCAACTCCAGCTTTCTACAAGTTGGAGAAGTTGCTGACCAACAAAAGAACGATGAAGGATGTTGCAAAACTGAGCCCCCACTACCAAACTTCATCATTGGAGGCTTTCCATGCCATCATCCTTCGTTTTGCACCAAAGAATGTTGTCTTTCCCTTTATTGGAATGCTGTGCAGGTGAATGAGTTAGTTGACTCAATACTTTTGATAATTGTAGCCTAAAATATCTGTTGTTATTAACAAGTTTTGTAATGTACTTCCAGACTTCCAGACTCCCTGGCTGCTATGCATTACAATGAAAATGCGGACCGACCACAGGCCAAAACACAGGAAGGTGAACCACTTTCCAAAAGCTAGGAAGGGAGAGCGCAGAGCTAAACCACAAAAGACACAGCCGACCTTTGGTAACTGTTCAATTCAATTCAAAAAACACGTATTTTCGAATTCTAACATTTATTTCTCTTAATGAAAAGACAATTAAATACACAAACACAGTAAAAACAAAACCCAAACAATTAAAAACAGAAATATGTTTGTGCTTTTGTTTTATGATACAGGTTATGTTGCTGACATGATGGACCTCATTTTTGAGGAAGTCTTTGTCAACCCTACGCCATACAAGGCTGCGCTGTTGGCCGTCCCTGTCCCAGAGGACCTATCGGCGCAGTATGAGAAGCCGGACAAGGAGGAGGTCATTGCCAGCTTTGTGTCAAGGTTCAAACGGGGGGTGGGGGGCAGTTTAAACCCTACGTAGTGGCCTTCCTCATCAGGAAACTCTGAGCGGATGCGCAGGACCACACAAGCTGGAATAACGATCTGGATTCTGCGTCCCAGGAGGCCCCAGCACCAGCTCACAAAGGAACGATAGGAGAGATACCTGTAGCGACTGAGCAATTGATCCTGTTATTTAGTTTTGCATAGATTTTTTTATTTTGGTTTGTGTTATTGTTATGTAAATATTCCTATGTTCCTATGGATCATTTTCAATGCATGTTTTGTAAAAATAATTTCTTTTCCTCTGATGTAAATAAATCTGGACACTGTCTACACTATTGGATGAAAGTTATTTTATTTTAACTTCTGTAACAAAGCACAACTTACTGGTGTATTCCTCTCAATTGTAGAGGGCCATAGTCAGCTCTGTATATTTGGCCTGCATTCTGCAGAGAGTAGACATTCAAGCAGACAGGCTCAAATCCAGGATGGTCAACCATACATGTTGAGCTGTTCTTCGACCTCCCGTAGTCTTCTAGTAACCTAATTATAATTATAAATGGTGTCATTTTCAAGGACAATTAGTTGGGATTACACGTGAATAGACAAAGTAGTTTACAATTTAGTGGTGACAATGCGACCTGAGGCGTCTCTAAGCAGCAAATATTCTCAGCTTCTGTGGGCATGGTAACACATTTTCCAACAAAGGCACCTATACAAAAAGGTAGATGTAATAATGGCAGAGGTATGACTAACTAATAGTGGCGCTGGTTTGTGTCTATAGCTGATATTTTATTATATATAGGAAACATTTCCGGGGTAAATCATGGGTTATGTGTAACATTACTGCAATATACAGTACATGGCCTAATTACAAAATGAGCCACAGTGCAGCATTCTCTAAAATACAAACATGCTGATTAAGACTGATATAGATGCTAAAACAGCTTTAGAATTATAGCAACATGAAAAGCCAACAACGCAGGCTGTAACAGCATACATAAACAAACCAACTAAAGTACCATATCCAGACACAATTCAAAAATAAGACAAAGTACAGTCTTCTCTAAAATACAAACATTACTGATATGACTGATATAGATGCTAATACAGCTTTAGAACGCTAGCAAATTACAGCAACATGAAAAGCCAACAATGTAGGCTAGCGTTAGCTACATGATAATAACATAAACAAACCAACTAAAGTACTGTATCCAGACACTATATTTTAAACTAACCATTCGGAGACCTGTTGTTGTAGCCGCAGAGTTGCAACTTCTTCAGGTGCTTCTCCCTCCGGACCAGATTCTGGGTCAAACTGGAAAGCTTCAACGACTGTGAGTCTACAAGCCATTGCGATACATCCACTGTAAACATTAGCGCATGGTGACCATGGTCAAGGCCACACCCCCACCCTCCACCTTGCCCTGCCAATCTCCTCCTCATTAACATTTAAAGCTACAGACACAGAAATGGCACGTCCTGAAGAAAGCTCATTGAGGGAATGAAACTAGTGGCTGTAATTCTGCATCAAGGCTGAATTTGGGGAAAGAGACTTCAGGTACTGTATCAGAGGACCACTGAGGCCTATATAAAAGCACCCAAAGACCACCATGTCATAGGACCTTTAAATTCTTAACAACTCTCATGTTCCAAGGCATAGCGTTAAATATAAATGAAGTCATTGTTAAGTTCTAAAATTTGCTAGTAGTGTTGCAGGTACACTGTTGCCGTTTTAATTCAAAGAAGGCTTAAAGCAACATTAGAGAACTTTTCCCGCTTCGGTCCCCCTACAGGTTGGAAGCGGAATTGTCCATTACATTACATTGTCCAGTTCATTCGAACTAAAGATCCGCTACCCGATTTAGCAAACTTGCATAATGTAATGTAATGGACAATTCCGAAGGATATAGACTAGGATATAGACTAGTAACCCACGTTGTGACCTCATCACTGTATCGTTGTCGTGACCTCTTCTTTCCATCACCTTAAGCATAAAATGGCAGTATCCTATGTCTGATTTTCTATTTTAATTTAATCTCTATCTCTGTCTTTCTGAGCCACAGCCACCCCAGATGAGCTGGTGGCCCCTTGCATGGTAGTCTCTGCCATCAGTGTATGTGTGATGGAGAGAATGCAGTCCTGGAAAACGCTTTGAGTGGTTGCCAAGACTAGAAAAGCGCAATATAAATGCAGTCCATTTACCATTCTACAACCGCCCTCCACCACCAAGGTCTGCTTAGTCATCCGCCTGACTGAGGTCAGCCAAGCTAAACCAAGGTATAGTGGTATTTGCTCTACGATTAATCAGCAATGATGCACCAACAGTACAATGATAAACATCTCCCCTGTTGAATGCAGGCCATTGGGGGAAGAATTATTACAGCAGCTTCAAAGGCAATTGTTATAAAGCAGCTGTATTTTAGGAAGTAACATTTTACTTTCGTACATACAGAAAACTCTGAGCATCTAAAGACCAAACCAAAATATAGCACTTATGTAATAATGTGAAACAATTTATAAGTGTTGGCCATATGAAGGTTTGTGAACCATTTTCTTTATTTTCTGAGCCCATTAGATGGCACTCTTGGTTTAAAAAAAAGGGCTCAAAGAATTGCAATTCAATGTGCTTTCAACCATTTGCTGAACAGAGAGTGCCATCTAGTGGGCTCAGAAAATAAAGAAATGGTTCATGAAGCTTCATGAGGCTTCTTTTGGCCATCACAATTAATCGAAGCCAGAGAATATTACAGCATTCATAGTTAATGAGTGAGTTGTTTCAGTGTGTGTTTGTTGGAAGCTAGCAGCATGAACCTTTAGTGTTTGAGTTGGCAGTTCCATCACACAGTAAATGTTGTCCCTTATTCATATTATCCATATTAATCTGTTAATCCCCCAGATAATTAAAATTGTGTTGTGGACACAACATTGCTCACAATGTCATTCACCTAACACACAACAATCTATTGTTAGCACAGACTCAGGCACCCACAGTTGCCTGGGCTTATACACACATAGCAAATCTTTGACACACAGAACGTTTGGCACACATTGTCACCCAAGAGTTTCTTTATCTCTCTAACACACACACCTTAACGTTGGTAGTATCAGGTAGAAATGAGACAGAGCAAGCACAGAAAAGGGTTCATATTACAGACAAACAGTCAAACACCAGAGAAATAGTAAGTCGTCCTACTGGATATTAAGACTGGGTATTCAATCCAAAGATATTTGGACTGATGTTTTACTCAACAGCTAGGTATGTTTGAACAATATCTAACAGACAGATCTGACTGAAAAAAGCAAACAATTTAATAAATAGTGATGACGCAGATGTTTAGTTCTGTGACAGGGCTGGGTTGATTAAATCTTTTGTTAGTATTTTTATTTTTTCCCGATGCCAGCGCTTAAATGATACTGGTGCCTAACTTTTCGCGATGTCGCGATCGCAACAATTCACGCGAATCCAACCAATCACCGTGAGTTTGGTGCGACTCGCAATTTTGACCAATCACCGCAACTTTTCTGCAAATTTGACCAGTAGCCGGAGTTTCCCGCGACTTCAACCAATCCCAGCAGTCCCACGTGCCAGACTTTGTATCAGTATGTGACTCTGAGAACCACTGACCAAGCGGGAGTGAGAACGGGTTGACGTGACACACGGACGTCGCCAAATTTCTGATATGAAGACGAGAAGTGTTTAACTCGAACATCTCACATTTACCAACAAACCGTACAGCGAAAGACCGTGCAAAAGATTTCAGACCGTCCTGCCAAACTGTATACATTTTAACATCAATGTACGCTGTAACGTTTTTTCACTCTAAAGTCACTGAAAGCTGCTGCTGTTTCAATCCTGTCAGCTCTCTGCTGCGGGCGGGGCTGCTGCTCAGTTCCCCCCGCGACTGATGCGCGCACACACACACACAAACACACCCGGTGGATGCAGGAAAAACCGGAGGTGAGACCTAAATTAAGGACAGCTACGCTCGTTATTGTAAGTGCAATGATAAGTTACAGTCCAATAAGTACTTTATCAAACCGTATGAATGTGTGTCCCAGGCCAGGATAGGAAATGAACTAACAATGTAAAGATCAACAAGCCACTGACACATATTTTCAGAATTGATTAATTCAATAAATTATTATTTTTTGTCATACCAGCATTTGCAGCATCCTGAGCCTTTTTGGTAAGGTTACTAGGAAAACTCAGCCCAGAGTCATTTTATTCTCCCCAAAACAACTTTCCTTTTTATTTTTAAAGAACTATAAAAAAAATATTATCGCAACTTTTTTTTGCAACTTTCACTGTCTCTTGCAACTTCATTGCAATAAAAAAAAATTTTAAAGATTATTTTTGGGCATTTTAGGCCTTTAATTGATGGGACAGCTGAAGACATGAAGGGGGAGAGAGAGGGGGAATGACATGCAGCAAAGGGACGCACGTCGGAGTCGAACTGCGTCGAGGAGTAAACCTCTTTCTTTATATGAGCTATCTGGGCGCCCAGACATTGCAACTTGTTTCGCAATCTTTTTTAAAAGCTCCCGCAAAATCAGGCATTTTGGGCCGCAACAATCTCAAAAAAGGCCACGAAATCCTGTAGGGACTGTATAATGTAAACAGTTTTTAATGTGAACTGTTTTGACTCCCAAGACATATGAGAACTGTTTTAGACAGGAGATTGACTTAGCTTTTATTGCTGTGCGTGTGATATCAATACATACTGTATCTGTGAGACTCAATTTCTGTTTTGAATTTTGAATTTGAATTTATTTATTTGTCTTTATGGTCCCACAACCTTTTTTTACATTCAAGTGACCTCAATGCAGCACAAATATTCTAATAGCCCAGTTTGTCCTAATATGTTTATAGATTGACTGTGCACAACAAGGTTGATGTTTTACAAGCTTTTTTAGGAAATAAAACCACACGGACCATGAGTTGTCAAAAATACCTGACCTGCAGCTTGTGTAGATATGGTATTAATCATGCTGATAGAGATTCATTTGTACCTAGATAATGAACTTAACGAATGTTACTATTCATATTTCACTTTTTGTAACATGACATCTCTCTTTTTATTTTAAGATTATTTTTTTCTGCATTTTTAGGCCTTTATTTTTGACAGGACAGCTTACACTTGAAAGGGGAGAGAGAGGGGGAATGACATACAGCATAGGGTCGCAGGTTGGAACTGAACCAGCGCGGTTCCCGCGGACTGAGCCTCCGTGTATGGGCGCACGCTCTACCAGGTGTGCTACCCAGGCATGCATGACATCTCTTTAATATTTGCTTGTCACTAGGGGTGGAAAATATATGTGTGATCTGTCACCAGAACATCAAAACAAACAAAGACAGACAGCAGGAGAGAAAGGCAGAGATGATCCACTCCCTCCAATTGTCTGAGACATCAGAATGGGTCTGCTGAATTATATAAATAAAGCTCAGTGGCTGTTTTGATCCAAAGGTTTACAAAAATACCTCTTGTAATGTTCTCCCTGACACGCAGCGACACCTTTGATGAGGACTCTTTTCAGCTCTCATTGTTAAAATAGCCGAGCTCTGCTGCGATAACACAGACATTTAATCTGCGCTGTAGAGAGGGCTCTATTGTTGGTTGATGTGTTGTTCTTTGTTATTCACTCAGAAAGACATCAACACTGACATGAGCCTTTTTCTGGTGTATGAGAGAATCAGTTTATATGAGAGATAGAACAAGGGATAAAACCAAAAAAAAGTGAGGATAAACCAGAGGACTGAGCCAACGAGCTGACAGCTGGCTGTTGTCCACAGAACAGCCTAAACCGTCCTATAGGAAAATGCAAAGTTTGCATCTGCAGTGTGTGTGCATTGCATACGTGTGTACGTCTGTGTTGAATTTTGAGCTTAGTGTCAATCCCCTGTTTAACAATGTGACTACAGTCTGTATGTGTTAGTCATACACATTTTCATGGACACAAACGCTGTCAGGATCAATCCTCTGTATCTATTTATACAAAAGAGATTCAACTTCCTGTTGTCAGATGTGTTTAGCCACTTGTATTTCTGACCAGGTTTGTGCCTTTCTTACATAATAGAGTTTAAAGTGGCTAAACTTGTCAAGGGTATAGTAAAACATCTAAATGTATTAACATGTTGACACTCATATGGTGATGAACATTTCATATCCTCAGTGTGGAGAAATTATTACTCTTCACACTTGCGTCCAATGCAAGCATTTGATAAGTAAAGGTTTGGACAATATATCCCTTTTAACTCTGAAGTGTATTAACATCATTTTGATATCCTGATTGCTTTCTATTGGTTTATCCGTTTTTGTAATGCATTGTATTTGTGGAGTTTCCTACGTATGCTATGTGTCATCATAACTAACATATATAATTATAACTATAACTTATATAACTTTCCTGATGAAGGCTTGGTGACCAAAGCTTTGGCTTTAATATAAAATACTTGCAACAGACCTATTGGCCAGATACGATAATGTTGAATCAAACAACGTTAGCAGATGATTTTTTTTGGTCAAATATTATAATAGTTTGCTTCATGTAAAAAATGCTGTTCTTTCTCTTCTATGCTTTTGTTTTAATGAATTACTTTTATTATTACATCATCAGGTGATACGCAAACCACTGACATGAATTTTAGCAACGTTCTTCTTCTTAGACTTGCAGCAGACAGCATGCAGTGATGGTGCATTGCTGCCCTCAACAGGTCAAATGAGTACCACTGATTGGCCTAAATGCTTGTGTTGCCCAGTTGCAACTGAAAAACTCCAATGGTCATCAACACCAAGTATGGATTTGAAAGAGTAGCCCCTTATATAGTTAGTCAACAAAGGAGGCTGTCAGTTATTTTGTCTTCATACAGCCTCTTGACTGCTATTATTTCTGGGGATGGCAAGATCGGTCTCACTTTCCATCACTGTGATCCAGACGCACATATCCATATCAACACAACCATTGGTTGGATGAAACGCACATTCATGGTGCCAGAGGATGAATCCTACTGACTTTAGTGATTCCCTGGCTCTTTCAACATTTTTACTTATCTTGTGTTCAAAATCAACTGCCACACTATTTTAAAGAAATGAGCTTTTATTCAAATGAGCTTTTATTCAAGGAAACAAACAACGTGTCCAATATCTCAGAAAAGAGCTAAAGCATAAGATCAAGCTTGCCAAGCTTAATTATAAGAACAAAATGGAGGAGAGGTTCACTAGGGGAGATGTGAAGGATACCTGGAAGTGTCTTAACACCATGATGGGCAGGACTCAGAATGCTGGCACGATCCAATGCCCAGAACCTGCTGCCTTTGCAGAGGAACTGAATACTTTCTATGCCAGGTTCAACAATGCAGATGCTGCTGAGGGTTGGATCCCACACAACATGAGCCATTGCTCTGAATCCATCTGTGTGGAGGAGAAAAAAGGGTTGCCTCCATCTTTACCTGTCTCCATTTTACCAAAGCTCCTGGCCCGGATGGACTGAAGGGACGCATCTTAAAGGAGAGTGCACCTCAGCTAGCTGGCGTGATGACACAACTTTTCCAGCCGTTCCTTGATGCCAGCTTTGTACCCAGGGCGTGGAAGGAAACTACCATCATAGCTGTTTCCAAATGACCCAATGTCAAAGCGATGAATGACTTCAGACCTGTGGCGCTTACCTCCATCCTCTGCAAATGCATGGAGAGAGTTGTTGCAGATGAACTCATCACCATGGTCGGAGAGAGCTTGGACACACTACAGTTTGCTTATAAATCAAAGCGAGGTGTAGAGGATGCCAGCCTGACTCTTCTGGACACTGTAACAAGACACCTTGACTCTCCCAACTCCTTTGTCAGGATCTTATTTATGGATTTCTCATCTGCATTCAATACAGTGAACATCAACACACTGCACCGCCTCCAACAGCTGCAAGTTAACCTAACTCTGACACTCTGGATTAAGGAGTTTTTAAAGGACCGACCACAGCATGTGAGGGTAAATGGGTTTAAGTTCACCAACACTATTTTAAACACCGGAGTGCCTAAGGGCTGTGTGTTGTCACCTGTCCTATTCTCCATCTATACAAATGTGATCACCTGCAGCAGCAACAGACTCAAGCTATTTAAGTATGCGGATGACATGGCCTTGGTGGCCAACCTCACTGATGACGACTCCGTGTCCACTTACAAGTAGTATGTCAACACAATGGCAATTTGGTTCTAGAGAAGTTCACTGGAGCTTAACATCACCAAGACCAAAGAGCTGTGTTGCCATAGGGGTCGACTGCTTGATACTCCTCATCCACTATCCACACCATTGAGACTGGAAGGGCAAGTAGAGGAACAGGTTGAAAGTTCCAAGTACCTTACTTACTTTGATTGACCACCGTCACACCTTCACCCTGCATGTTGACACAATTTACAAAAAGGCCCAACAGCGCATGTGTCTCCTCAGAAGGCTTAAAGGATTGTGTCTCGGCTCAGATCACAGGTGATACTCAATCAGCAGAGACGTCTGTAAACTCGTGGTGATAAAACATTTAAAACTGCATCAGCGTTTAACGTTGACGTTTGTTTAAACCATATTACATGAGAGGGTTTAATTTTGAGGTCTGTAAGGCGCATTACTGAAGTATAGGCCTACTCAAGTGTAATATTGTGATTATACAACAACGGTTACCAACAAAATAAGTGATCAATCTGTATTCATATTGTGGAGCAATTCGCTCCTGAAATACAAAAAACGGACAGGATTTATAGTCCCTGTAAATTTACAATTTACCGTGGGATTTATCAAACTGAATAAATCCCTCTGGCACATATAAACACAAAACTGCTTTGCTAACTCTGTGTTGTAACTAAGACATCTGCTGAAAAAGTTATTGTATTCATTAGCATGATTGCCGTACTGTTTAGTTCACAAACATCCAAAACACCAAAGTACAAACACATAGAGGACCAGACGCAAGCTTTTATTTTGAAAAGCCAAAGCTCTGTGCGCGCCTGTGTTAACGTGCGCTTGTTGCCCCGTGTGCGCTGATGCGCTCATCTGTTGACATTTCCGAATGCCTTCCTAGAGTTGCTTAATAATAGCGGGCTTTCCACATGTGTCATTAGTATTAGAAAAAAATGAGATTGAAATTGTGTCGAGCTCGGACATAAATATCTTAATGCCTATCGGGCTCGGGCCGGGTTCGGTTACTGCTCTGTCGGATGCGGGCCGGGCTCGGACAGAAAAATGCGGCCTGATCCACACTCTATTACAGGCCAACAGTGTGATGTTTGTAGAGTTCTGTATGGTTTTACTGTAGCCGCCTGGTGTTATTTTCAGGCGATTTAATAAAGGTAAAGCTAGTATGGCCATGTATAAAGTCAATACAGTGAGGTGCTGGCTGAGCATTCATTCACACACACACAGTGCGTCGGTCGTCACTCGTCAGACACTGTTTTGAATGCCTGCAGCAGAAAGTTGAGTCTGATTAAACTTTTGGAGAAAAGCAACCTGATGTTAACCTTCTGTGGACAATCATGTAACATTAACCGGTTATCAGACTCGTCAGTCGTGGCGTGCGAGTCCCATAATGTTACTGTTAAAAGGTTTTAAACACTATAAAGGTAAAAACTAAACACATGCACTGAACTGCCCAGGACTTGTGTAACAGTAGGTGACTGTGTCCTGCAATAACAAAGCAGTCGCTTCATCTCTCGCTACGTTGCCTTTTATTTTCTCTCTTTTTCCATGAAATAAAGATGCCTTCAAGTGGGTCTAAAATGTTGGTTTCCGCCGCTGCCACCGCCGCTGCCACCGCCGCTGCCACCGCCACTGCCACCATCGCTGCCACCGCCGCCGCCTTGAATATTTGCTGTTGAAAAGCACCGAAGCTTTGAAGCTCAAAAAATGGTATTCAGTACAGCCCTAAAAAACAGCAATGCACACTGATTACAAGCACATTTTATACTTTGCATTTTATAAATAACTAACATAGCTCTAACTAAAAACTTGAAAGATAGATCTCTGCAGCTGGCAATATGTTAACCCAAGATTTCCTTCTCCAACTGCGTTCCAATGAAAAGGTTACTGTAGCTGTGACATACTGTTTAGATATAGCACTTGTTCAAAAGGTAAAGCAGTCATATTAGTATATAGAAAATAGGGCTGCCGGATTATAGCCAAAATGATAATCGCAATTATTTTGTTCAATATTGAGATCACAATTATTCACCACAATTCATTGATTTTAGTGACAAAATGATGATATTGCACTTACTCCCATTAAAAGAGCGCTGCTTTCACTTCCACGTCAATGCTTCATTCCTGCTAATAATCTTTGCATCAAAAAAGTAGGGCTGTACTATTCAGATCTCTGTTTGTTAGGTAGGTATTAATTTTTTTCTTCAATATTTGCATAAAATTGCATAATATACTAAATCCCATCCATGGACAAAAATAATAACTATAAATCACAGTTTGGACCTTTAAGCGCTTCCAATGGTCCATTTTGGCCCGATGACCCATTAAGACACCCCATGAAGGATGCTGTCATTTGCCTGATAGTAAATAGTATAATCTATCTTGTACATTTCAAAACACCTATTATGTTGATCGATGGTTTGTGTTATCTGTCTTGATTGGCTGGATGTGTGATTAATGTAAAGTGATTTTCAGAATATGAGACAAATTAGTTTTGATCAGTGGTATAAGTGGTGTCAGGTTCTGTCTCATCAGGGCTGTTTGCTGGCGTTTGTCTTAATTGTTGTATCTGTTGGCATCCCTTAAACTGCTTTCACCTTCTGATCACCCTCTCCCTCTCTACTTCTTCTCTCTTTTCTTTTGTTTCACTTTTGTTTTCCTATTTATTACAGTGGCAATCACACGGAAAATGAATGTAATAATTCTGAAGAAAAATGCATTGAAGAAAAATGCATTGTGTGAGAGGGGCTAGCCCCTCTCACACAATGCAATGTGCATTGTATGGGGGAAATTATTATTACGCATGCTCAGAGTGTTAGTGTGTTTAATGTAGATCACACAAATTTGATGGCCAGTGGGGCTGACGGCCCGTAGCCTCACCACAGCATCATTTCATATCTCAGATATGATTGGCTGTCTGGTGCGGCGCCAACAGTCGGTAAGAAGAGCGAAGAGGGGAAATTGTGTTATCGTCTCTAGCTAATTTGAAAAATGATCGATCGTGGATTTTATACTCAAGCAGAGGTTTGAACCCTTTGGAGGAGAAACTGGAATTAAAATGCCTTGGTGCCCACTAGCCTAGTGGAAGGTATTCACGAATACCCTGAAGATGTGGGGAAATTATCCCACCCACAACTCATCAAGATATGATTGGCCAAGACACCTGTCAATAATAAATGCATGCCCCCATTCATTTGGATTACACAGGCATTCGGTCCAGCTACTGAAGGCCCTGCCTCGCCAGGGGGAGTCACTTCACACAGATACCAACAAAAAGAAAAATTGTTATTGGTCCATTTCCCTGACCATATTATTGTTATTATAACAGTTTCTGTAAAAACAGAAGAAAAAAATACATAAATAAATAATTTATTAAGAGTACAAAAAAATTGCTTTCATACTTTTTCTTAGGCCTTCACTGAATACCTTGAAGGCCCAGAGGGTTCCCCTCTGATGTCACAACCTGGTCTCACGGCAGTTTGTGTAAATGTCACGTTATTTTTAATCTATTGATACGTGTTCACGGGGACGTTTTTCTCGTTTTTTACATGGTGGCCAGCACGAAATACCCTACGGGGAAATGGCGCCTCACATGCCGGGAGACGGCCGAAAAGGACGCCCCATATGCCGGAAGGCGGGATTGCGGAGGTTGGGTTTAGGAAAAACACTACGGGGAAAGGACGCCTCACACGCCGGGAGATGGCCGTGGGGGGGCGGCCGCTGGGGATGCGCCACAATAACAGGATGGCGGAGGTTGGGTTTAGGAAAAACACTACGGGGAAAGGACGCCTTACACGCCGAGAGACGGCCGCTGGGGACGCGCGACAATAACGGGACAGTTGTGATTAGGAAGACTACGGGAAACAAAACGCCACATGCTGGACGCGATCCCCGCTCGCCCGGGTGAAAGTCCTGGGTTGTTTGACCCATACACCACCCCGACCACCCCCCTATGCTGATTTTCGGCTTTTTATACTACTCCCTACCATTTTCGTGCTGTGACCACGAAATATGCTTCATATTGGAATACATTACTTCACATTTTTGTGCTGGCCACCACGTAAAAAACGAACACGTATCAATAGATAAAAAATAACGTGACATTTACACGAACTGCTGTAAGACTGGACTGCATGTAAACATGTTCTAGTACAAACACAAAATACATGTATGAACCTGAAAATGCTATATAATAGATCACCTTTAAACTTGCTTACATTAGTTAACTAACGTCACATATGTACGTAAATCTAAGTAGTTCTGTTTGAATTAACAACATTAACCACTCGTTGAAGTCTGTCGGACCACCCTGCATGAGGCCAGAGGTTAAAAAGTGACTCCAATAGGTCCGGAACAAGCTGCTGTATTTGACGAGTTTGACGAGTTGGAAAGTAGCTCTTAGTGATGGATGATGTTAATGACACGTACAAAACTGTGAATAGAGGAGTAGAAAGTGTTAACACTGCTCTGCTACGTACTTGAACACAAATCCATCTCACTATTTGTGTTCCAATACACTGTACCAAGGCCATGTGGTAGGAGCTATCAAACCACTGACCTGAAAGTACAAACTGCATGTCTCACGGGGAGAAAGATGTGTTATTAAAGAACACAGCATCCTTTTAATACCCTTTTTTATGTGCAGGTGTCACATGGTGGAGTTATTGGTATTACATGGATGATCATACAGGAAGTCATATTTCAAAAGACATAAACACGCTGTGATATACAGTGGCACACACACACACACAACTCACAAAGCACATGCGTGCCCATGTGCACACAGGTAATATATTTCCTGCAGCATTTTTTATAAGCTTTGGATCACACACACACACACACACACACACACACACACACACCTTGTAGGTATGTTGTCAGGGGCTGTCATGTTGGATTTACCAAGAACACACTCCGTCTAGCTGTTCTAAGAATACGTGCAATCTAAAATGTATTACAGGGATGATCTTCAATCCAAATATTGACTCCTTCCCAGCAACAAGCCTCTAAAATTACTGCAGGGACAGCCTTCAGTCCAATTAGAGTGCAGCCATGGCAAAGTAGAATCCAGATACTGGCAGTATGAAAATATATGCAGTAGAAAAGACTTGATAGAAAAAGAATTAAGTAGATTTTACTGCAGCATTTCAAAGACATGGAAACGCATATAAAAAATAAAAGACAACAAGTTGAAAGGAAGACTGTGCTAGTCGGATATTGATTTGAATCCCTTCAGCAGTTTGCCCTAACTGTGTTTGAATATTACTGCTTCATATCTTCTTTGAATAACAGCACTTACAATCCACAGTGACAGGAAGAGCCATAGCTGAACCCTGAACATAATAGGTTTATGATTTGTCCATTACCCACCGGGGCATAGTAGGGCACAGCAGGGAATCGAGCAAGATCATGGCGGCAGCTGCAACCGTGATTAGGGTGCCACCCCAATCCAAGGAAAACTGCGAGGCGAGAAAACATAAGGACTCCGGGGAACAAGTAGTAACAAGTATTTCTGGGACATGGATGCACACAGATGGAAAGAGAGAGGAGATCAGTGTGTAAAAGGAAGTCCCCCGGCAATCTAGACCTATAGCAGCATAACTATGAGCTGGTCCAAGGCAAAACTGAGCCAGCCCTACAAGGGTTGGTAGATGAATTGGACGACTATAAAGAGAAGCAGAGAAGAGGAGGGGTGCCGTGTCTGCAGAAATACACCCTCCCCCACCGGGTCATGAACAGGACAAGCTTTTTCAGTTATGTGTAATCGATAATAGTACATGTGGTTAAGGTTAGTTAATTGATTAATAGAAAACAATGTAGACCGTCGGTGGGATAGGAACGAAAAAGTTGTGTTGCCCCATTCATCCCCCACAATCTCCTCAGGTGGATTTTGTCGCGCTATATGTCACCTAACTTCCTCCTCTGTTCTCGTCATAATTCCTACAGCTTCTAGAGGTTGCTGTCACAGGAACATTTGTATTTTTGCTGAAAAATGACTGATGCTGTTGTTCGTGGACAGTGTCTATTAAATGAGCACAGATTATTCAAGGGGGCAATTTGGTTGTACATATGTTTCTTCAGCACTCACTTTCTCAACCTTTTCTCACTTTCCGTCATTCCATCGGTATCATGGAATGACACTTGGTCAGTGGCTCTCAGCGTCAGATACTAACGCAAAAGGCACCTTTTAGTGTCTGTATGGGACGCACATAATTTACATTTGCACTTGACAAATGTCAGTTTTTGATGCGCGATGTAAGAATGTGTTGGCTTTCTCAGTATTTGATAGCTATGAAGAAAAAATAGTATATTGGGACAGACCTTATTTACAGAAGACTTGACTTTTGGTAGCAGGTGAAGCTCAGGTGGAGCCAATGGCATTAAAGACTGCCCTGATAATGAGTCAGCATGTACAAATACAGGGTGCTGAAACTGGAATTAGAGTTTAGATTCTCTGCCTGAGCCCGGGCCGGGCCCCTGATCAAGCATTTGTGTTTTTTTAATCATTACTTTATTAGCCTAATTGGGTGGAGAGAAACTATACCTCTCCAGCTTCTCCCGTAGCTCTGGGTGTATGTCCTGCACTGACTTGAGTGTGAGGTAAACTGTGCTGATCGTGTCTCCCCCATCTGCAGCACTGTTCACGGCCAGTGCGTCAGCATGCAGACCGTGCCGAAGGACAGTATTAATTAGGTGATCGAGACAAGAAAGTCTCTATATGGTTCCAGGGCTTTGATTATGTTGCTGCCTTGATCTCCTACCCACACTATTCGGCTGAGGGAGCTAGGGTCGAGTTTTTTTTTACGTTTCTTCATTTGCGATCCATTCCATTCTGAATAAACAAACAGCGCAGTTTACATGCTTCGTCCTTGTTGCATTTCCTGTATTTATTAAGATAATTCTAAACAGATTTCTGTAGTTCAAACAACTCGGAATTGTAGTTGAGAACATCAGTTTGGCCCACGTATTAAAAAATTATCGGGTTTAAATCGGGCTCATAATTACAGTTAATGTGTCGGGCCGGGCTGGGCCGGGCTGGGCCAGGCCAACGTGCATGGGCTCGGATAGGGTCGGGCTTGAGTTTTTGGGCCCGATCTAAGCTCTAACTGGAATGCACCAACACCTAAATGGAATGCAATTGAGGATTAGTTACACCTGTGCTTTTCTGCTATGACAAAATGTCTGCTCCGGAAAAAAGGTCTTTTTGCAGGGTTTTATATAAAAGGTAAAACTAAGGGTTGAAACTTGGTTCAAACTAGTTTAAAACTCTGCGTGTTGTGACTAATTGCCTCATGCTTAAAATGTCTGTAGTGTAATGTTTTTAATGTTACAGAACTTTCCCTTCTGAATTCCTGAGCAGCCCTTACAGAGACTTAGGGTTAGCAAGTGCATTTGGAACAGGAGCCCCCAATCAACATGGTTAATGCAAAGATATGCGAAGAATAAACAGCCTTCGCATATCTTGAAAACCATTTATCCAATCTACTTTACACTTACTTGTGTATTGCTTGGGACCCAAGTTTGAATCAATTTGCCACACGTTCAATATTAATGAAGCGTGAATAAATGAGCATACATCACTCTTGGCGGGGGCTAGGCTTCAGGGCTCTGCGGACTGAGTCAAACAAGCATGCACAGCCTTTCTGGGAATGTTGGTATTGGCAGAACTCAAAACTTTTTTTTTCTGAAGTAAACTATTAACAGTAAAATAATTAATACTGTACAGTATCTCTTAATGAGGATTTTGTTTTTCACACCTAAATCAGTTGGTACCTCGCAAATGAGCTCCACTAAGTAGTAGAATATATATATATACATACATACATACATACATACATACATACATACATATTAGGGATGCACCGAATCCAGATTTTTGGGGTTCGGTCGAATACCGAATCCACTGGTTAAGATTCTGCCGAATCCGAAACCAAATACCGAATCCTACTCCCATCCTCGGTCCATTAACACAGTAAACACATTAATGAAGTAAACAACGTCCACAGCCTCTAAAATAGTTAAATGTAACAACTTAATGTTGAATTCACACGCTCTTTTCACATCGTAGGAAAGCACATCGCTATCGCCAGATGAGTGATAATTTTGTTTGGCAAATTTTCGCTAACCAGTGTATGATGAAGGCATGTTGGATGGGTGAAATTACAAAGCTAACGTTAGCTAACGAGCAGCAGCCGGCCGTTCGGTCGCTCCGCTCATTTGCCGAGAGAACAGCTGACAGCCCGGGAGAGGCACTGTCTGGTTAACAAAGGTTTTTAGCTGTGACTGTCCTTCCTTTGCCCTGGGGTTGCTGCGTTTTGGCTGCTGTCTGTGGATTCCTTCATGCTTGGATTGTATTCTTTCGGATGTTTCATGCGCAGGTGTTTTGGCAGCAGTTATGTTGTGTGTTGTTTGCGGTCCTTGCCGCTGCGGGACAGGTCGGCATTGCGGGTTGGGCGTGTGGCTCGGCTTGGGTCGCCTTTTTTTGGCTGGGGGTGCAGCCAGGCGGCGCTTTTTCTACTCGCGAGTTCCATTTTCACTTTCTCACAGCCTACTGCATTGAACGGTCCACCTACGTAAACACTTTCTCGTAGTCAACAGCGGCGTCATTATGTCATTGCGTAGTACAAGCGTAGGGTTCGGTGGAAAAAAATTCTAAGGTTTGGCAGAAACCGAACCCTGTCAAAAAGCCCAATATTCGGCTGAATCCAAACCCGAATCCTGGATTTGGTGCATCCCTAATACGTATAAATACATGTTATATATGCCAGCGCTGAAGTGTTGTCTGGCTGCCACAAGTTAGCATTCTGGTATAGGGGGAAAAAAGCTCTGGGTTATTTGTATTTCTTTAAACCAATAACAATCGTCTTGGGTGGTGCTAAACCCTGACGCAGCAACTGTGCCTTTGCGAAACACAGAGAAGGTGTTGTGTTCGTTTGTTAAGAAAAGGATAAAATCGTCTCTTCAACTTCTCTAACTCTCATTCAATATATATATTTATTCTAAAGCAATAAGGCAAAATAGAGTAGGTTTCACAGCTGTGGACAATTTCTGTTTCATTCTCAGGCTCCATAGAAAATGTGTAGATTTCCTATTCCAAACAGTTAATATACTATTCTACTCGCCCGTAGTCTTCTCCCATTGGTTGGCTGGGGCCAGGTCCTATTAGCCCCTTGGTGGCGCTCAGGCTTGTCCACACCTCTTAGCGCTCTCCTGGTCCAACGGTTCTTCAGTCGCTCCCATAGGGAGGAGCGTACCTATAACTCATGTAACTCTTAGTCTTACATGACCACTTATAACTATGTCCCTCATCCTGTTTTTAGGCCTTTTGTACTTTTCCATTGTCCCATACTGATATAACCTATATAACCTGAGTCTATACCATCTCATCATGTGTTAACAGGGAGGGTAATGATCTAAACAAGCTTACAGACTTATTGCAAAGAGCACCATTGATTATCTAATTAAGCTTTTACTTACACACACACACACACACACACACACACACACACTTCTATATTTATTCCACAGTTCCTATAAACATGTAACCTCTCAGTAATGTCATTTTAGTATTTAGGCCCATCAGCATGTTAACTTTAATTATTTCTTCATAAAGGATAGGAGTATGCCTGACATCCAGTGAGCCAGCCCATTATTATGGTCACTCACGCGGTCTAACACACTGAAAGTTCAAAGGTTAACAATCAGTGTTGCACTTTGACCTCACAGGAGTGTAGAGTTACTCCTGACCACTAACTGCTCATTTACCAATTACATCCTACTTATCCTAACATTTAGTTTAAAATGAAAGCCTTTTTTTCAGTACCACAGCAACAACACAAATGTAATTACTGGTGATCCAATTATTGTTATTTTACTCTATTCTCAATAAGCTTTTAAGTTTGTTTTAATACGTTTTGTTGGATTACAGAGCAGAGAATCGGAGCTGGTTGGTAAGTGCAAAAAAATGTATTGAACAAAAAAAGTCTAGCGGGAGCAGTGGTGGCAGGGAGCTGGCCGGCTGCAGACGGCAGCGCGAAAAACAGGCGTCGAACTAAAGGAACTGGATCAGCAGCAAGGCACAAATGTAGAGCTGCGTACACAAAACATCCACTGGTGAGACAACAGAGAAAACTGGAGGTCAGAAGCAAAAACACCTTTACTGGGTTTGTAGAATCAAGAGAATGAGGGAACGCAGCGCACTACCGAACACAATGGAATTATATATATTATATATACAGAGTAGTAGTGAGAGGACCAGGCTTATATGGAGTGGGTGATGAGGTGCGTGGAAGCAGGTGTGCCTCATCTACTGCTTGGAGAAGCCAGCCACGCCCCCTGCCACAAAAATGCCCTGCAGAGAGGAGAGGAGAGAGAACAAAAAACACAAAAAAACAACAACAAAACCAGAACCAAAACAGAATCATAACATAAAATCACCAACATTGTTCTTCATTCTCCAGCATTACATCTTTTATGCTTTTGAAAGCTCATTTCACAATCACAGAAACACATCTCCAGTCAAACACAATACCTTTCAATTGCAGTTTTGCACAACCACTTCTGCTTCTGCTGCTACCTTACCACCATCAATGTTTTTAAGGTCACCTTTTTTAACATTTGTGTCTCACCTTTTGAAAAAATAGTCTATTTTCTGTTTTTCTTTGAATATATTTAATTTTTATTTTATTCATATTTGCTCTATTAGTCTTTGTCCTATTTTTTTTACTTTTATGCACACTGCTGAAAAGCCACTAAACAGATCTATCTATTTATCTATCTAATTATGACTTAGTACAAGAAAAATGTTTATCTGTCATATCCTGGAGATGTGTGTCTTAAGTGGTGCAGACATAAATGAATTTGAGGATATTTGAGGATAGGAGGTGAGACTCTTTGAATGTGAACATATGAAAGTGTATTTATAAATACAAGCCAGGCAAGTTTCCTACACACATTAACACATTTAGTGGAGTGCCAGAAGTACCAAATGCGGCCCTGTTAAGAATTTGGCCTTTCACTGAGAGAGCTAAACATCATGATGGGTGTAATAGACGAATGATTGGCTGGGGCTGGATACTAATGGTCGGCAAGAGCTGGCCTGGCTGGACAATGGTGGCTAATGGCTTGGTTGAGGGCTCGGGCTGGCTGATATCACGCCTGAGAGATTTGTGTGAAGGCTGAGAGCAGGAGTTCAGCAGTGTGCTGCCAGAAATGAATATGCAGCCAGAAACTATTTTATAGTATTACTACTAGAGATGTTCCGATACCGATACCAGTATCGGTATCGGCTCTGATACTGCCTAAAACACTGGTATCGGTATCGGGAAGTACTGGAGTTTATGCACTGATCCGATACCACGTAATAAAGCCCTAAAGAAAATCTACGTTAAAGTAGTTTATTTATGTTCTTTTTCCGTTATAACTGACAGAAAGTTCTGTGGCATTCATTGTTTGTGTTTGTTCATGTTTCACAAATAGTTTAACCTGAGCCAGATCGACAACAAAGATAGAAATAATATCACATCCATACAGGGATAGTAGTATACAGTTGTTAAAACATAATAAAATATATGACACACTGGTATCGGATCGGTACTCGGTATCGGGCGATATGCAAGTTCAGGTATCGGAATCGGTATCGAGAAGCAAAAAATGGTATCGGGCCATCTCTAATTACTACCACATGTGGAAATGTACAGGGGATGAGGCATTATCCTCCAGTGACACAGAGAGGCTATATGACATGTGAACCCTTGACATGATTTGATGTTAGAACAAAACAGGATGCATTAAAAATAATGGAGGTGACAGACAGTATATTCCATTAAACAAAGCTTTTTCTTCTGTGCTGTCCCAGAGGAGCACTGGGTAAAAGTGAGAGATGTGTGAAGCTCATCTGGTGAGCAGGAGTAGCTTTATCTCTCCCTTTAGGTTTCACTTGATGGGTCTTTCAATAGACTGCTGGGATTACATAGCGACAGTAGAAGGAGAAAGCAGTACTTCAAGTGGAATCAGGGGTATCCTGTAGAAGTGTTCTCACTGTCAACAATCAGTCTACCAACATTGAATCCTCTGTGTGTGTTCAGTGGAGGCAGTCTCTCAACTCTGAGCACTTTAAGTTGAAAAAAGAAAAGTCTATCCTGTCTTATCCCTCCTTTTTTCTCTTTCACCCTTACACTTTTGTCTCCTCTAATTTGCAGGGAATCTGTGCAGCATACAAATATACCTTCCGACATTGCATCTTATTTTCTTGTTTCCTCTACTTTTTAGTTTCTTCTAGCATTGTTTCCTATGGTCATTCCACCACTTTAACAGTGATAGGTTGTGCCATTTTGCATTTCTGCTGCTGTAGTTTTCCTCCCGCTCCCAATCACTCTCGTCTCTAGTTCGCAAACTAGTAGTGCCACCCAGTGGTGAGGAAGAAAAGGAGAGACACAAAATGAATCATCAGAATGATTTTAAAACAGGTAAATCAAGAAACTGATAGGATTTTAAAGGTGTATATCTGCTCCACTGCTATAAAGCCAAAGACCATTTCTACATTATTCATCCATTTTTTGTGATCAACTTTTTTTATTGGCACCTTCAGACATACAAAACAAATTCAACACCGTGTGACAGGTAATAGCAGATGCTGCACAGAACAGTTCAATACAAATTGAACAATAACAAAAACCCTCTCCCACCCCCCACCTGCAGTCGCGAGGAAAACAAAACAAACAAACAGAAACCACACCTTGCCTAATCACTCTCCTCTAATTCTTTTGGGGTTGAGGTCATTAAGTCCCATAGACTGATAGTTGATGATCTGGCTTTGTTAATCCTTGCTGTAGAGAGCTCAAGCATAACCATGTCTAGAAAATACGCCAACCACTGTTTTATATAAAGCGAGTGAGGGGGGAGCCAGCGTTGAGCTATCATTTTCTTGATTGCAGTTGAGCGAGCTAGCCAAATTTTCCTCTGTCTCCCAAGCAGGTGTAATTTAGAGTCATCTGTTCAGGTTAACAGAATGTGCAATAGGGAGTGGGAATGACTTTAGAGACATAGCTCTTCTGGGGAGTCCAATATGTCCTATGACATATGTTGATGTGGATATACTGGTGATTTGGGTTCTTGGAACAGTGGAAAATGTTGTCCCAAACTGTCTCCCAATTAATTGTGTTCCCCTCAGGGCTCAGTTCTCGCTCCCATTTCCCCACTATTGGGAGTTCTCCTATGGATACTTGCATCAGTTTAGCATAAATCTTGGACACTAATCCTCTCACAGAAAATCAACAAACCATTTATGACTGGGTGCGCCTCAATACTGTTTCCCCATGGCACTTCATAACATTTTAGGGCTGATCTTAAGTGCAGATAAAAGTAGAAGGATGTCCTGGGGACCTCAAAACTAGCTCTCAGGTCTTCAAAACTCAACATTGTATAGCTGGTCTAAAGTATAAATACCTCTGTCACTCCACTGCTTACAAGCAAAGGGTTTGTTACCAGACATTAAGTGTGCATTGTGCCATATTGGGGTATTCAAATGCCACTTATTGGTGTAGCGTAGTTGCTCCTCCACCTTAAAGTTGGTCAGTGTGTTGGTGATAATAGGGTAGGCTAGCATACACTTTTTTGGACACACATCTGCAAAGGCAAGGTCCTGCAGTCTTAGACTTCCAGTGAGGTTTTGCTCTATTTCTCTCCATGGAACTGTAGATGAGGGGTCCCTCCACACTCTGAGGACCCGTAGCTGAAAGGCTCTGTGATACATTTTAAAGTTGGGAGGGCCAAGCCTCCCATGTTTGTGGTACGTTGCAGGGTAGAGAATTTTAGCCTAGGTTGTTTATTATTCCAAATATACTGCCGAATTAAGGTATCAAGTTTCTTCCAGAAATGTATTGGTGGGGGTAAGGGGATCATTGTACTTAAGAAATTCACACGAGGAACTATGTTCATTTTAACAACAGCAATCCTGGACCGTAGTGATGCCGGCAGCGCAGACCAATTGGCCAGATCCCTTTGAACATTACTTTATATAGTTTCATAGTTGTCCTGGACAACTCGCTGTAGTGATGCGTGAATGGTGATGCCCAAATATGTAATTTTGCTTTGGGTTGGTATTGTAACATTAATGGCTGATGTCACATGCCTGTTGTTCAATAAAAGAAGATTAGATTTATTCCAGTTTATTTTATAGCCGGAGATAGAGCCAAATTTGTTGAAGATCTTAAGAATTTTTGGAATAGAGTCCTCAAGATCAGAGATGTACAACAAAATATCATCTGCAAATAATGATATTGAGCTGCTATTGGATTTAATCTGGACATTACAGATTTTATTTTGCCTTATGGCTTGGGCTAACGGTTCAAGAGAGATTGCAAACAGCATGGGGGAAAGCGGGCAATGACTGAGAATGCAAGCCATTGGTTGAGACTATGGCCATGGGATTCGTACATAAAGTATGCACTATGTCAATGAATTTGGCCCCCAAACCAAGCCTCTACATTACTTGCCACAAGTAGTTCCACTCTAGGCGGTCGAAAGCCTTTTCCACGTCCACTGATAAAACTGCTGCCGTTGTTGGAAGGTTTTTGGCTTCTTCTATTACATGAAATAGTCTGCGTACATTGTCTGCAGCATGACGCTTTGGTATAAAACCTGATTGGTCGGGGTGGACTAGCTTCTCGATAAAGCGCTCTAGGCGGAGAGCCAAGACTTTGGAATAAAGCTTAATATCAGTCCCGATGAGGCTGATGGGCCTGAAATTTGAGCAATCCATAAGATCTTTACCCTTTTTGGATATAACGGAAATTAGCGCAGTGTTGGTTTGTTGGTGGAAAGTACCCTTCTCTATGGCTGAAGTTAAAGCTTGTAAACTGGTAGGTCCTAATATGTCAAAGTACTGTAGAAGAAGTTCTGATGGAATTCCATCCAACCCTGGCGTTTTCCCTTTTTTAACTGTTTTCAATGCTGGTTCCTCTAACGTTATAGGTTGACCCAGTTGTTCTGCCTTCTCTGGGTCAAGAAGAGGCAGGTTTAGTTCTTTTAGGAACTTCTGGTACTGTGTCGGATCTGGGTTGCAGGAGGACTCATGCAACTTTGAATAGAAGGATTGAGAAGTGGCGCTGACACCCTTAAAATTTGTTGAGATACCTCGGTCTGTGCGGATGCTGTTGATAGTAGCTCTGGATTTTAATTTCAGGGCAAGCAATTTGCTTGGTTTACAGCTATTAAAATAATAATTTTGCCTCACTCTGCATTATGAATTCAGCTCTCCTTCTTAGCAGATCATTTAGCTCTGTTCGACGTGTAACTAGAAGAGTATGTGCAGATTTAGAAAAACAAGTCTTAAGAGTCTGGTCTAAAGATTTACAGCATTCTTCCAACTCCGCAATCATTCCCTCTCTTCTTCAAGTTGACCGTGAAGGAAGATGTGAAATCTCTAATAAATCCTTTATTTGCCTGCCAGATAAATGCAGGGTCAGAAACTGAGTCGGTATTGATTGATATAAACTCAGCCAGTTTGGCCTTAAATTCTGCATCAAAAGCTGTGTTTTGGAGAAGGGAATTATTAAATTGCCATCTCCTAGATCTTTCTCCTAACATATCACAATGGAATGTGGTCAGCGCATTGTGATCAGACATAATTGCTGGTTCTATTGCTATCGTGTGGAACATTGCCTTAAGCTCATTGGAGCACAAAATATAATCAATGCGGGAGTGGGTGAGGTGATGTGTGGAAAAGAAGGTGTAATCCTTGCTAGTAGGGTTGTGCATCCTCCATATATCTGTAAGATGGTGGGATTCCACAACTGCTCTAAACATGTCTGATATATATATATATATATATATATATATATATATATATATATATATATATATATATATATATATATATATATTTTTTTTTATATATGAACCATATTTTTTATGTTTTTGGACTTTTGTGTGATTGACCCCTGATCTATCCTGATTTAAATCTAGTACTGCATTCACGTCTCCCCCTATAATTAGTGAATATTCATTGGGGAGGGAAAGCAATTCATTGGTTAGGCGCGGGAAAAAACTTTCATCATATGTAGACGGTGCATATACCGAAACAATGGCTATTTTCCTACTCCTTATCGTGGTACATATATAAGATATCCTGCCTGATAGGTCTTTACTACTTTTGTCTACGTTGAGTGCGCATTTCCGCGACAGCAACACAATGGAGCCCTTGGTTTTGGTGTCGTCACTAGATGAGGCAGAAACATTTAAGTATTTATTTTGTAGACGATTTAAATCTCTTTTACGTAAATGTGACTCTTGTATAAGCGTCACATCTATGTTCTTCCTTCTTAAATAGTCCAGGAATTTAGCTCATTTGATCGGCCCGTTTAGCCCACTGATGTTAACTGAAAGGATTGAAAGCTCAGCCATCTTCAAAATGTACACGCATACATGTCTCGAGTACCCTACCGGAATTCGCTGGCAAATCTGTAGCAAAGGGTGAACTGTTAGCTCTGAGCAAAGTGTGGTAAAAACATAAAAAATAAAATAAATCCCCTAACCCTGTGAGACCGCAGACCCCAACCCCTATCTGCAAGATACGTGGCCACATCTAACGCAGCTTGCGCAAACTCCAGCCCACAATTACCCCTCCTGTCTAAAGTCACAGGTAGGGTGAAACAGGTCTGGTGAACTTCTTATGCTAAACATGAATGGTGTAACAAAAACCCTAGAACTAGGTCTCAACAAGCTAATTCAGCAAATTCTGAAATAAGATATGTGAAAAACACACCAACCTGGTTGGAGTAATAAACATTTAATAAACTAGACTATAAACTGGACAGTCAGCATTTATCATGTTTTTTCAGTCTGGTTAACTGTTAACAAACATAGATTATAAACTAAACTGTCAGCATCCATCATGTTTTTTCAGTCTGGTTAAATGTTCCTTTAAAGCTTGACTCCAAAACTTACAGACACCGCTAGTCCACAGCCATTGGGTCCGCCAGCCTCGGCCCCGCCGCCGGCTCCAGCACCAGACGCAAAGTCCCCCCGCCGTTCTCTGGCTTCATTGTTGGCAACAGGCCCCGTGTTGATGTTGCGTCGTCCTCCACATCCAGCTCCCGACAGAAAACGTCAGCATCTGTGGCTGCAGTGAGGGCGAACTCTCTCCCTCTGTGGGTCACTCTCAGGGTGGCCGGGTGGATGAGCAGGTCCGGGGTGCTCCTAGCATGTATCTGGTGTTGTGCTTCTTCAACCTCCTGATGCCGCTGGGTCGTGAATGCACCGCAGTCAGGTTGCACCAGATCACGCACCGTAGTTCCCTCAATCTCTGCCTAGATGTGTTGCAGCGAGGCATTCATTTCCGTTAGCGCTCCCTTTAATGCATTGTAAACCACTGATACAAGCACACTTAGTTGCTTTTCCAAGACCTGAGCGATCAAGTCCTCCATGTTGTGGAATGAGCTAGCATCAGTCACTATGTTAGCCACCGCTCTGTTAGCCGCCATTTTTGTGTCTGAGTATGTAGCTTAGACGACAACGGGACCTCTTTTTTTCGCACTTGCTGGCAGTTCACTGAGTCACTGAGATAGCAGATAAAACGATTTGGCGTCGAAGAAATAGGAATAGACCTGTTTATTAAATGAAATGCAGAGGTGGGTACGAGAGCCCTAGTTTTCTTCGACCATTGCGGCTGCTGGTCACGTGATCTCCTCACTATCAGAATTTGATCCATTCGGTCTGATAACATTTAGAAAGCCGCAGGATTAAATAATTTAATTCCCATTCAAGCTAGCGGAGAGCTAAACCGAAAGTAGCCGGCTCAGCCAGTGGAAGTCTCTAGTGCACATCATCCGGGTCATTTTATACGTGGTTTTGGCCCCATGATGGCTTCATGCGCCATTGAGCAACTCTCATAGGAATGAACGGGGCTCAGCCTTGAATGCTGTATCCAGTTCTAATAATATATCCATGGTGGTATTACCACAATTCTATAATATTCCAGGGAAATAGTTTGGATGTGACCTTTATATTATAGCTGTGTGATTTAATTATTGCAGCAGTGTTGTATATAGGATGCTGTTCTACATCCCATGAGGACACAATATGTACTTAAATACTAGTGAACACACAGAGGATGACAGTCAGGAACTTCATGGATACTGTAGCTTTGATTCTCAACAGAGCCAGCCTGCGTTTCACTTACAGCAGCACATAATTAGGGCAAAGCTGGGTGAAAGGTTTGGCTTCAGTAAAAAAACTAAAATGTAACTGATTTATTGTATTTCAATTATTGGCTTTTAATGATAAGATTTTACGCTACAACACCCACAACTGCAACAATATGATTAATTTGGTGTTGTAAAAAACACAAGACAGAAAACACAAACCAAACAGAATACTCCACATTTCCAGGTTAACAAACTTTCACGTCCCCCATGAAGTAATATACTGTACTTATGTATGTATGTAAGTTCATCACAGAAAAAGTTAGATTCAGAGATGCAAACAAATCAGGGATGTAAAAGGTGACAAAGATACAAACCCCCTAGGGTGGTCCGGGAAGATTTCTTTTAAATATCGCATTCAGGCACTGTCTCGCCGTGCCACGAAAGACTACAACTACACTAAAACTATAATGCACTAGGGATAGACCAATTATCGGCCCTGGCTGATTATCGGGCCGTTTTTCGGCAGTTTGCAGATTATCTGCATCAGCGTTTTATTTGCCTGATAACCGATGAAGTTAATGAATTAAAAGGTGCGCTACTTTGTCTCCACTACAGCTCTGTGTCTGTCCCTCTGCTTCAGTTTCACTCACCACTGAGTCTGACTTAATGTTCCGTCCACAACACCATCTGACTATCTTTTACTGTGTATTATGTTGAAAGTTTCTAATATATAATAAATAATTGCTTAAAGCATTTAAACAAAGTTTTGTGTTGGAGTTTGTAACATTACAAAATCTTAATTTTAACTTTTTTTGCTTTCTTGCAAAAACCAGTATCGGTCTATCCCTATAATGCACTAACGAGGTATCTCACACACAAAGGTACACACGTACAACATCAGTTGAATTGCAAACAAACAGCTGTTTGGGCCGGAGAGTAATAAGTGGATTCCTATTTTGGCAAATCAACAAACACCACTGCTGCCATTGTTTTTGTTCTGGGAAATACAAAGCAAACTAGATGATGTCAAACAGTCCTAATGATCCACTGCCACTGTAATAGAAACCCGTCACTTTCATCTTTCCGCCTGCTATTATTACCTGATTTTGAATTGCATTAAAGCATTGGATAGGGTACAGAAAGGAAAGAAAAAAATGAGGTTTTTTTGTGGTGCAACTTGGAATAAATTGTAATTGCTCTGGCTATTGGTTTTACATGGTGAATGACTGCATTTATACAGCGCTTCTAGCCAAAGTATTTTACAGTTTGTCTCTAAATGCACAGTCTGAACTGATACCAACCCTCCATCAAACTGCTGGTAAGACAGCAAATAGCCTCCATTGCCTCCAAATTGTTGAAGCAATGGAGTGTTTTTGAAATTTGTAACTGCAACCTAATTACAGACTTTTTAAATTGCAATCCCTGACACTACTTGTTACTAAAAAAAAAGTAATCACATTAGTCTAAAATGTTACTAAGTAATGTGCTACTTCCCACACACTGGTTGTGTGTTATGTTACAGTGTCTGTCTCTTTCTTTGTCTCTATGTTTCCTTCATTTGGATTTTAAGTGGGAGCAAGAAGTTAATGGCGAGAGGCGTTTGGTGTCAGTTGACTACTATTTAAGAAAGCTCAACATTTTTTGTAATCATTAGCATTTACATTTAGAGTGGAAACAAAGCAGACCCCCCAGTCACTCCAAGGGACATTCTTAAACTTGTATAGCTCTGTCTCTTTGTAACAATCAGCACTAATCAGTAGCAACAGTCATGACAACAACATCCAGGGTATACCAGTCACTGATAGAGTCTGTCATTGCTTTCAACATCACATCTACAGCTTCCTACCAAACAAATGCAAGAGAAAGCTGGCTAGGATAGCCAGGCAGGCTGTTAAGATCATAGGCATTCCACAAAAGCAGCCATCTGATCTTTATATACAATCAGTGGAAAGAAAATCCAATGTCATCATCCAGGATGCCTCCCACCCCCTCCACCATAGCTTTGAGCTATTACCATCAGGAAGAAGGTTCAGAGTGCCTGTGGCTAAAAAGTCATTATACAACAAATCCTTCATTCCCAATGCAATACATATACAAAAGTCATGCCACTGACACATCACACACACTCTGCCTTCAATCAAAAGAAATGTTCTAACATGGCAACATATTAGACAATAAAGCTTTTTGAATCTTTGAATCTTGAATGTACTATTGTTTACTTGCCCCCTTTGTCTGCCACATGAGAATATTGCAAACACGACTAACCATTCTTGACAATAAGCTAACGATGCCTTCACAAACATGCAGGTGTCCTGCAGTGGACTTTACGGCTGTCGGTGATTTAGCCTGTCTTTTTCAATCAGAGTAATCTAAACTGTCTTTGCAAAGAAAACAATTAAGACAAATGAGATCGCTATTAGGACAATTAGGACTAACGATTAGCACTAATGATTGATAACAGAGGGTTGCTACCACTGCAGCAGCCGCAGAGGAGGAGAGTGCAGAGAATAACACAACAAGATAGCCAATGGGATGTGGGAAGTACAATAATTTCACCGGAGTTTACCTTATGTTATACACATAGATTGTATACAACATGTTGCAACATAAGAACATACTGTATTGTATGGCTGCAGTTATACATTTAGAAAAGAATACCAAATGGCACATTTGTTGGCATTTGGCAGCTGTTTGGGTAACTGTGAGATAAATTTTGACACAGATCTGTGTTAAACTGGCCAAAACTATAAATCCCTTTATTAAGTTCAAACTATACCTCCTTAACCTACTGTATGTCCGTATCTATGGCTGCTACATGCTGCATGCTATGCTCCATTAAAACCCAACATGTTTTGTTGTTGTCAGTCATATTGTGCTGTAGCCTGGGGGTTTGAATGCTACAGTCAAAAATGCAGCTATTTTCTCCTATGCTGAGCTTTTTAGTGGGGAAAATTGTTCCAGAACATCATTTCAATATTTAGTTTGATGTCCTTGTTGCTTGGCCAGCTGATTAGCCTGGAGTGGCAGGCCAGTGTTAACATTGCTAAATGAAATGGATAAATCAAAGCGAAAGTGGCAGTCCCCACTCCTTTTACTGACATTAACACAAAACACAAAAAAAATATCTCAACAAAATGGTTACAGTATACTTGGTCTGATGAATGTGTGGACATTGACCTGGGCTGACATTAGATTCAAGGCCTGAATTCTCATCCCAAGTCTGGCCTTGGAGGAAACCATAAAACTAAGGAGCTAATGAAGCTTTGGTGCAGATGCATTTTTTTTTCTTAATACAGAACTATACAGCTTTACTCATTTGGATGTAGCTCTATACTGTAAGCATAGTAAAATTCATGAGAAAGACTACAGGATGTGGTTCAGAGCTCTGGCAAAAACTAGCAGGTGGACATTAAAAAAAGATACTATTTGTCAAACTATTGTTTATTATTGAGTTAAACGGTGATGTTTGTGTTCACTAAAAGCCGTTTTGTCAGTATCAGCTTTGATCAAATAATCATCATGGGAGAAAAATTAGTTTTTTTTGAGACAATATGAAGAATGGGAACTGTGACTTGCAGAGTAAAGTATTTACATGGAGCATCATGCTGCTGCCAGTGTTGGTGGTCTCTCTGTGTGGGTCTGTTTGAGTTGACCACATCTTGGCAGGGGCGATTCCAGGATTTTTTTAAATGAGGTGGCACAGGGTGGACAAAGAACCCATGGGGCCCATGGGAAATCCGAAAATTTGCCCTGTGGCCTAATACAAGGCCTCTTTGGGCTTTTATTTCATAGGACAGCTGAAGACACTAAAGGGGGGAGAGAGAGGGGGGATGACATGCAGCAAAGGGCCACGGGTCGGACCCAAACCAGGACCACTGTGGTAAGTGCTGAGCCTTAGCACATGGGATGCACACTCAACCAGGTGAGCTACCAGGGCACCCCAGCCTGAAATGTATTTTGTGTTATTGTTCGTTTGTATTTAGTAACTGTTTTGCATGGATAGGACGCCAGGTTGACAGTACTCTAGGGCATTCTGGATTGTGTCTAATTATCTTTTGGTCTATTCAGATCGGCTCTGACTGTCCTTGGGTCCCTTTTGGATCATTTCTAATTCCTTTGATAATTTAAACATTTCTGGTCCAGGTTTTCCATTTCGACCCCTGAAGACCTCTTGTCTCAAGTATTTAATGTTAGTGATGACATTATTCAAGGAAAATGTATTTAACAGCACTTCATGAAAATAGGTTGTTCCAAAAGTACATCACAGAAGAACTTGTGTTTTTTATATATATGTCTGAGCGTGTTTGGGTGTGTGTTTAAGAATAGCCACCTTAACACTGCATCAGCTTGGCAGTCTAAAATAATTGTTCTGCTCTTCAGGTTGATGCTGTGGACAATGATTCACACAGTGAGATGGAGTCAGTGTTAGAGAGCAGTCACATCGCTGTGACTGATAGGCAGTAACCTCCCATACGAGTGGTTTTCAAGGTTTGAAGGAGTGGGCTTGTGAACGTAACTTGTTTGAGTCCCTGCAGTACATTAGAAATACTGTCACAGTGCCCCTGAGCAAGCCACTTAATCTCCGACTGCTCCAGTGTAGAAGCTGTGGGTGGCACAAGACTGAGCTTTAACTCTGTAGATATCTGTAAGTGAATGTGTCTTTGAAAAGTAGCTATGAATGCCTACTGAAAGGCTTTGAAACAGTGCAATCTGGGGCGCCCCATGTACAGAGACTCAGTCTTTGCCGCAGCGGCCGTGGGTTAGAGTCTGACCATTACTGCATTTCATTCCCCCTCTAAAAAAAACAAAAGTGATGAAATGGATACAAGTTTGATCTGTCATGAACTGCAATGTACAACTCTAACAAATTTCAAATCCCCAGTGTTGAGATAAAAATGTCCTTTCTGTAGCTTTGAAGACACTTTTGATGAAGTGTTAACAGTACTTTTTTTTTCATTAGCGCAACAGTAAAGTTAAGTAGGAACATCAATCTATTTGGACTCCACAAAGCAGTAAACAGACATACATCTCTCTCTGTCAAACACACAGACAATGAGGTGCTCTTTTCTCCACTTTGTTTTTTTGTTAAGTCTGGTAAATCTTTTCAAGTCAAGTTCTTTCTGTGAAACTACTTCAAGGCTTTCAACGTAATCAGCATCTTTTTTCTTCTCAGCCGTCTTAAATGTGGGTAAACTGGAATGAACTTCACCTGCAACAAGCGGGTTCTGCGGTGGGCATTCCATCAGGTGCACTGCTGTCATACAGCTGTAGGGTTACTCAGTAGTTACTTAAGCATCATCACCATCAGCAGAAATGTTCCAGAATCGATACCTCATACCTGTAGGTTTATTCATGTTTAAAAACATACAGGTCCAGTCGACTGGCAACCTCTTACTTTATGCAGGTTAAGTAATTGATGGCCAAATGAAGCCTCGTCAAGCTTCGTAAATCCATTTTGTTTATTTTCTGAGCCCACTACATGGTGCTCTAGGAAGGCTCAAGGAATGGTGCTTCATTGTGCTTTCGACCCTTTGTTGAACATAGAGCGCCATCTAGTGGGCTCCGAAAATAAAGAAAGTGGTTCAAAAAGCTTCATTACGCTTCATTTGCCCATCACTACTGTGTGCCAAGTGTTTGTGTGTGTGTGTGTGTGTGTGTGTGTGTGTGTGTGTGTGTGTGTGTGTGTGTGTAGCTTTGTCTCTACATGTGCAATAGGCTGTGTAATGAGTCCCATCATCCCCTGTCCTCAGAATGTGTGAAGTGACTGTTGGTAATGAAAAGAAAATAAGAATGATGCATTGTAAATGTTGGGTGGAAGAAAGTATAATGTAGGTAAATATATATATATATAAGAACAGTATTGCACATCATCCTTCCAGTGTTCTTATTTCCTGGTGTGTTGATGTGTAAGTGTGTGTGTCTGGATGTCAATTATGTAGCATCAATTTAGAAGACATGCAGTAAAAAAATGTAAATTTGATGATGGCTATTTCTGAATAGTAATGGTTTCAGATTACCATCACCTCACTGTTTGCATTTGTTGCTAATACATAATGGATGGCGTAAGCCAGCCACTTCTTCCCCCAACCATTATCCCAATTACCATTGCACTTTACGCCACCATTACAGTCATTGTAATTATTACATAGTGGGCTAGGATGAGTGGGCTAAGATGAGAATTTTATAGTGCTATTTCTATTATATTACCATTAGAGTGTCAAGGCTAATTTCTGAAGGCTCGTCCCATCATGAACCTATCCTGCATCTGTCTGCTTTTAGTACTGCAGTCTAACACCGATGGCTACAAAGAGAAAGAAAGTTTGAGTCCCTACATTGTTAGAATGCAACATTAGCATTCATCTCCAGTTATGTGGTAACTTTCCAATATTCACTCTTTTTTTTGTGGGCTTTATTTGATAGGACAGCGGGGAGAGAGAGGATGACATGCAGCAAAGGGCCGCGGGTCGGACTCAAACCTGGGCCACTGCAGTAAGTACTGAGCCTCTGTATATGGGGCGCACGTTCAACCAGGTGAGCGCCCCAATATTCAGTCTTTTTTTAGCTGTGTTTTTGTTCTCCACCAACTCCTCAGGGAAACATGTCTATCTTATTAGCTGTTGAATGCTCCAATATGTTTACCAGCTAGAATAGACTAGATATTTATTGTCATTGTTTTAAGACAAGGAAACACAATTTAGCAGCTCTTTAGAATTGACAATATGAATAACAACAAAACATAAACTAGTAAAATAAAAAAAAATCAAGATGAAATGAACCCAATGAGGTGATACTAGTGATACTACAAGTGAGGTTATTGCACCTGTTATTGGGGTATGGATTTATTTCACATTAGCCTTAAGGCGGATTTATGCTTCTGCAGGGGCTTTACGCAGAGCTTTCGCAGTAGCCTACGTAAGTGGCCTGATGTTAATACTTGTGCACTGGTGTCTGCGTCATTCTAGCGTATCTCTTTAAGAAAATAGCAGGGCTAGCATGTGTGTTTGTGTGGGGAGTGTGTGGCAGAGCTCTAGAGACTCTAGAGGCACAGTGGGAAAAACAAAGTGTCTCCCCTGTGCTTTCTGACCATGGTTGGAAAGCTGTAGCAGGAAAAGTTAACTCTCTCCTTGATTTCATGTTGTTAATGGAGAAGGAGAACCCGAAAATGAGTAGGGGGAAATCATGGGGGAAACACGATACTATCAAGCCACGGCCAAGCGGACCAATCACAGTTGTTGCGGTCTGCGTCGCCGCGTGTGTAGTTACATTTTCTGAAAGGCCACAACACGAAACATTAAGAAAACGCACACAAATAGACCACAACACGCAACATAAAGACAACACATGCATGCATTTTCTTTTTGTTGCGTGTTGTGGTTTATTTGCGTGCGTTTTCTTTTTGTTGCATGATGTGGTTTATTTGCATATGTTGTCTTTATGTTGCGTGTTGTGGTTTATTTGCATGTGTTGTCTTTATGTTGCGTGTTGTGGCCTTTCAGGGCCACCGTAGAGGAGGGTTTGTGTATTTTGCTGCCTGTGGGAGAAGCTGTTTCTCAATATGTTGGTACTGGATGTGATTGTTCTGTATCTTTTCCCAGAAGGCAGGGGGGAGAACAGGTGATGTCCAGAATGACTGGGGTCCTTTACAATACAGCTGGCTTTCTTTTGGAGTCGGCCAGTGTATATGTCTCTGAGCGGGGGGTAGTGTTGTCCCGATGACACGCTCTGCTGCCCTCACCTCCCCCGCTGCAGGTCCTTCCTGTTCTCTTCTGTGCAGCTGGAGAAGCACACGGTGCGGTCAGGAGGCTCTGTATTGCGGATTGATTGAAGTTGGTCAGGGAGGTGAAGGAGGTGAGCGTGCTTTAACTTCCTAAGGGAGTAAAGCCTCTGTTGGGCCTTGCCCCCCTGATGGGAGATATATGTGGTGCACACCAAGAAACTTACAGCTCTCTACTCTGTCTACCTCTTCCCCGTACATGTAGAGGGCAGAGTGCTCAGTGCGCTTGGATTTCCTGAAATACATAATCATTTCCTTGTTTTTTTATGTTTAAGTCCAGGTTATTGTACAAATACCATTCTGTCAGATGCTGAACCTCCTCCTTGCAGGCTGATTCATAATTATTTGTTACCAGTCCTACTATGATGGTTTATTCAGCAAATTTGATGATGGTGTTGGAAGGATGGATGGGAGAGCAGTGATGGGTAAAGAGGGAGTAGAGGAGGGGGCTAAGGATGCACTCCTGTGGTGTGCCAGTGTTTGGGATGAGAGTGGATGAGCTGTGATCTCTCATCCTATTGTTCTAGGGTCTATTGCTCAGGAAGTCCAGTATCCATGTGCACAGTAAACTGCCCAAGCCCAGGTGGCTCAGTTTTTGATGCTTCAATGCTGTTAGCTAGTCGCTAGTCTATATCCACAACGTTACACTCCCGGGATTGCTCCGTTGCCGCCGGATGTCACGCTTTTCAGCCGGATGTCCGTTACCTTTCGCTTTTCTTTGTGCTTTGTGTTTTAAACTCTGGTGGATTTATCAGGACTATGGTTAACTGCTTCTCAGATCTCTGCAGGGTAAATCCAGACAGCTATCTAGACTATCTGTCCAATCTGAGTTTTCTGTTGCACGACTTAAACAACTTTTGAACGTACACATGTTCCACCAAAACAGGTTCCTTCCTGAGGCTATTTTGCAGAGGCACCGTTCCTCCGTCCGATGCTTAGCGCCACCCATGAAGATTGTGATTGGTTTAAAGAAATGCCAATAAACCAGAACACATTTCTCTCCCATCCCGGAATGCTGTGTGGAGTAGCCTGACCGTCCTCAGCGCTGTGGAGGAAGGTCTGGCAAAGCAAGACCATGATCATGGCATTCTTATTGATCGCCTGGAAAATGGAGTTGGACTACAGGGCTCTGTCTTAAGCTGGTTTAAATCATACTTAACAGAAAGAACTTTCTCCGTAAATCTGGGTACTAAGTCCTCCTCTCCAGTGGGTATTAAATTCGGCGTCCCCCAAGGATCAGCTCTTGGCCCCATGTTATTCTCCCTATACATGTTGCCCCTTGGTTCTATCCTTGAAAACCACAACTTAAATTACCACTGATATGCTGATGATACACAACTGTACCTACCCATCTCCCCTGGTTGCACTTCATCAATAAATAAAATCTTTAGTTGTTTGGAGGACATTAAATCCTGGATGGCAGCAAACTTCCTCCAGTTGAATGACAAGAAAACTGAGATGATTTTATTTGGATCCCTCACCTCTACAAAAAACCTGAGCAATGCCCTTGGTCATCAAATTTACAGTGCGAGGTCAGAAACTTAGGTGTTCTTTTTGACAGCTCTCTTAATCTTGATAAACAAGTCAGCTATGTTGTTAAGGGTAGTTTTTACCAGCTTAGAACAGTAGCTAAGCTGAAATACTTTTTATCTAAGAATGATCTCGAGACAATTATTCATGCCTTTATTACCTCACGTTTAGACTACAGCAATTCACTATACACCCAACCCACTATATAACCCAATATAATTTAAACAGACTTCAATTAGTCCAGAAGACTCCTCACTGGCACCAAAAAATATGACCACATAACTCCTGTTTTAGCTGAGCTTCATTGGTTGCCAGTGAAATTCAGAATCGATTTTAAAGTTTTACTTTTTGTTTTTTTGTTTTTTTTCTTAAGATTCAGAGCTATGAACTGAACTCAACTTTTTCTTATCTTTTTGTATTTACAAACGTTGTTCCATTGTTTTATTCTATGTTACATTATTTAATTCTACCTTTGCCTAACTATACTCATGGTACCTTGCACAATTGATTATGTATCTTTATGGCATACTGTTTTTGCCTACCCTGCTCTACCTCTAAAGCACTTTGGGTCAACTGTTGTTCGTTTAAATATGCTATATAAATAAAATGACTTGACTTGACTAATCGCTAACAGTGTCTGCCTGCTATTTGGTGCTGGGCAGGTAGTGTATAGTAGGTTTATCAGGGCGTTTTTATGAAAACAGCTGCTTGCTGCATCTGGAAATAAGGTTGAAGAGAACAGTGAGTCTATATCCAAACACTACCACCAAAACAATGAGTAATGAGAAAGATACTAAAATGCTTTGTAGAGGGGGGCTGCAGAGGCGGGGGATAGTTTCCTGTGGTTTTATCAGTAGATGCAACCCCTTTCACATAGTTATGACTAATATTAATTTATAGCCATTTGAAACATATTTCCATGTACATTCGTAAATGCTTTTTCAACATTTTTGTTTTCTGATTAAATATTCTAAACTCAAGGATCCTTTAGAAGCTTTATTGAGTACAGGCATTTAGTCACATGTGAGCAGGTGTTTGTGTTAAAACTGTGTCTGTAGTGCTAAGAGATAATATAAAGTTTGGTAAGACAATTGTCCTGTTTCTGCAAGGTCCAAATGGCCAAACACAATCCTAAACTCTGCTGCACAAAAATGTCCTTGAGCAAAAAGCTGCTTTAATCCTCAGGCATTAGCACACTTTTCATTCAAAGTGAGTACAACTAATTCCTCGTGTAAAGGAATTGAGATAACGTGTCTGCCTGTAATTCATATTCTGGGCGTGTACGAGGATTAAGAGTCACACAGTCGTTTAAAATAGCTGAGGGGGCATACAGATCTTGACATCAATTGTCAGCCTCCGCACACATACTCACAGAGGAGAGATAACATGGTGTATAACAAGTGTGGAAATGGGGAATGAGACATGCCTTAACTTTCATTATTCTAGGAAAAGGCTTGTCACATTAAATAACAACATAATGGGGAGAGATGGAGAGAGGGGAGTGGCAGGAAAACAAGATTGGTGACTGAATTACACTGTAACTGTAGGAAACAAGAGTTGGGTTCATTAGGCGGGGAGAGACAGAAAGGGAGGTCTTTGGGAAGTGAGGAAAGGAGGGAAAGAGAGAACAAACTAGAAAAAACTCTGGCACGCAATGCAGCATTTTGATCATAAAACATAAATAAAAATGTGCCTTCTTTGAAATCAACATTGTGGTTTATTGTGATAAAAGCTGAGGTAAACACAACTTTCTTGTAAGAAACTCCTCTTTGTTCAACATCCCTCAAACATTGATCCATCACTAGCCTGAGTACGAGGAGCTGTCCCTGATGCTGAAATATTGTCTAGCCCTTTTATTCTCTGGTTTGCTACAGCGCTCGATACTTTAGGTCGACAACATTTGGGCTTACAGTGCACAGGCCAAAACTGTGCATGTGATCTCTCCATAACCATCAAACTGCATAGATATGTTTTGTACATTAACAATGAATCAAATGACTATGTATAATGTAAAAGGGTTGCTTTAATCACAAACCTTTAGTAAACTGACCCCGGAACAGAGATTGTCCAGTCATAGCTTAGCAACCATAACTAGGCATCGACATGCCCATCAAATTTTGGATTTCTCCCATTGCCGAAGCAATGTGCAATGGGCTCTAATAAGAGCAACATCTTATTAAAGAGCATTATCTATTATTTACCACATTTACAGAACCAAAAACACATGACAGAAAGTGCAAAAAAATATTAAACTGTGAGTCTATTTTACGCTACGTTATGTTAGTTTTTAGCTGCTAACAATAGCATGCCTGGCTAACTAGTTTACTAGCTACAGTTAGTGTTGGCCATATGAAGCCTCATGAAGGTTTGTGAACCATTTTCTTTATTTTCTGAGCCCACTAGATGGTGCTTTTGGTTTAAAAAAAGGGCTCAAAGAATGGCAATTCAACATGCTTTCAACCATTTGCTGAACAGAGATCAGTCATCAATCCATCAAATTCATTGGGGATTCCTCAACTCAAATCCTTTTCACTTTGGAAGTGAAGCTTCTGGTTCAAAAATACAAACAAAAGCATACATTTAATCACTATGTGGCTTGCCTAAGTATGTTCTCCCCAACCCGTTTTCGTTCCCTACTCATCAGATACCGACGCAGAAATCACCCTTTAGAGTCTGTAGGGATGCACCGGGCACAGCAGTAGCTCGACCGCGGAGCTGTAAAATTATGTAGCATTAAGAGCGACAATGGTAGCAAGTAGTATGAAAGACCTAAAATCCGCGTACATGTTTTTTTAAAGGGGTGATTGAATGATTATATAGCGTATTTTACACTGTTCCTTAAGGTCTCCTAATAGGGTATGTAACATTGGTTGGGCTGTAAATTGCCCGAATGCTATTTTATTAGGCCCTTAACTACCTTGTGAATATGGCTCTATTTGGAACAAGAGCTTTTCTTCCAAATATGGTATGCTCATGAATATTTAGATGAGCTGCGCACTGATTGGTTTGAGCGAACCCCATAGAAACACATTGGAGGCGAGACAGCAGGTCTCATATTTCAGACACTGCAAAGTTATACATTGTTTGTCGGGCTATTTCGTTATTAAATTCACTTCTGAGACTTTTTTAAGCGAGAAATCAACTATATAAAGCTCAAATATGGGCCGTTTTACGAAAATTGATGGCTAATTGCAAATTTGGTAAGACGTGTCAGACTTTAGCTAGGAGCTCAACACAGTCTGACGAGAAAGCGGAAACCTCCATACCCAGTGAAAGTCACCGTTTCCCTGCTGGACTACTGGAATACTCGGGGCTTCACGGAGCTCCACGGAGCTCCACGGAGCTGGCTGGCTGCCAGCTGCCGGCATAACTAGAGTAGCTATATTTACAGTTTGAATTTCGTCACGCCACTTATATAACCTCTACCCCAAGGTCTTATAAAGCTAGCTATGGTGTCAGATTTCAATTTAATGCATTTTTGTGAACATTAGGGGTTTTTGTTAGCTGCGACTGTCCCTTCAATCCTATGTGTACAGATCACAGCTAGTTAGCTTCATTTTCGATGTAATTAGAGTATATTTACAGTTTGAATTTCGTCACCCCACTTATATAACATCTACCCCAAGGTCTTATAAAGCAGCCCGGTCTCACGGCAGGTCGTGTAAATGTCACGTTATTTTTAATCTCTTGATACGTGTTCACGGGGACATTTTTCTCGTTTTTTACCTGGTGGCCAGCACGAAAATGTGAAGTAATGTATTTCAATGGGAAGCATATTTCGTGGTCACAGCACGAAAATGGTAGGTAGTAGTATAAAGAGCCGAAAATCCACATAGTGATGCTGATCGGGCTGGTGGATGGGTCAAACAACACAGGACTTTCACCTGGGCGAGTGGGGATCGTGTCCTGCATGTGGCATTTTGTTTCCCGTAGTCTTCCTAATCACAACCGTCCCGTTATTGTGGGGCGTCCCCATCGGCCGTCTCCCGGCGTGTGAGGCGCCCTTTCCCGTTAGTGATTTTCCTAAACCCAACCTCCGCCATCCCGTTATTGTGGCGCGTCCCCAGTGGCCGTCTCCCGGCGTGTGAGGCGCCCCGTCCCGTTATTGTCGCGCGTCCTTTCCCCGTAGCGTATTTCGTGCTGGCCACCACGTAAAAACGAGAAAAAAGTCCCCGTGAACACGTATCAATAAATTAAAAATAACGTGACATTTACACAAACTGCCGTGAGACCGGGCTGCAACAACAGCAAATATTGAGAAAAAAGGCAAACACTTAAACTAAACTTTATTTAATTTATTATCAGTTTTTTTTAGAAAGATTGTGTGTGAATTTCTCATGATATTGATGTCTTCTTTAACTGTTTCTAGGAACATCCTGAAATAAATCCCATAAATCAAGCAATCAAGTCAATCAGTGCAGTTGATGCAACCCTGCTGTTGATGAGCAATGTTGATTTCTGATTACGTCTCATCTAATCTAATGATTCTCCTTCTGAGACAGTCTACTTTCCTTTATATCCTTTATGTTCTTTCTTCCCCATTGTTCCTTTGTCATCTTTTTTCTTTTTTTATTCAAGCTTTTCTCTTTCAGTTCATCTGTACCTTCTTCTTTTAATGGCTCCTCTTCATGTGCCTGTCTCTCTGCGTGAAAGGGAGATCCCATTAGGTGAGAACAATTTTCCAATCAGGATAGCCGTTTGATTCATTAGCCAACAGTCTCAGTGAAGAGAAAACATCATCACCTCATCAGTTCTGAGAAGGAGGTTTAGATGACACTTCAAAGAAAGGTTTAAAGGTTATCCCATTAAAAATGATGACTGACTTTTTATCATGATTTAGCATCCATGTGGGCAGTCTACCTTGTGTTGCTTACACCTCCAATGCACTGCTCATCGTGCATGTTTAGAGGGTTGATCTTTCAACCGACGCTGACATGAAACGATAGATCATGTTGAGCTGATGTCATTGAGTGCAACTCTCTTCCTCCCACTCCTCAGAAGCTAGCCGGGACTCTACATCAGCCCTGACAACTTAAGTTCCACCCTTTGCCTCGCCAGAAATTTAAACTGACTTAACTCCAAAGTACACTGAGAGCCCTCCATAGATTTCTTTCTTTCCGCTGTTGTTTATTGTGACAGAGATGTTGCTGCTTGTCCGCCTTCTAAGAGGGACATTGTAAATGAATGACTGGTGTCATAAATGTGTCACAAGAAAGTCATAGACAGAACAGAACAAACTTCGTAGCTCGATTGTTAAAATAGCATGAGGAGATTGAAGGGTGAGGATGGTGGCAAGTAGCCAACAGTAAACAGCACATTTTAGGGGATTTCCCGTATTCCTAAAATTATTCTTGTTCTTTCACAACACTGTCAGTTTACATTTAGTCACGTCATGCAAAAAAACGAAATGCATTGGAATCAGATTTGTAATGTGCCGCATATATGTGGCAATAAAATTAAAGTCTCCCCGGCGCCTCTGCAAAATATCCTCAGGATGGAACTTGTTTTGGTGGAACATGTGTACGTTGAAAAGTTGTTTTAGTCGTGCAACAGAAAACTCCGATTGGACAGATAGTCTAGCTAGCTGTCTGGATTTACCCTGCAGAGATCTGAGGAGAAGTTAACCATAGTCCTCAGAAATGTACCAGAATTCCAACACAAAGAAAGCGGAAGGTAACAGACATCCGGCTGAAAAGAAGGACATCTGGCTGACTTTCCGGCGACATAGGAGCAATCCGATGTCGTGGAAGTGTAAATGGGGCCTTACTGTTACTTAGTTCCAGCTGAACAAAAAGTTATAAAGAAGTTGTATCCATCACTTTCAAAGTGCTGCACATTTGTTGGAGAGTTTAGTTTACTTACATATTTAGAAATCAAAATTATTCAGAAGCCGTTAAAGTAACATTTTAAAATGTACATGTACATGTCTACTCAAGTGTGTCTACTCAAGTGTTTCAGAAATTGGGGCTGGGAGCAATGTGAAGTGGTCTTTAGATTGGCAAATATTCTTAGAGAAGTTTTTTTTTCTTATCATTACTGAACCTTGCTGTTGAAAAACAGCTGCAGCCCAAGTACTCTAATGGATAAAGCACTGACGTCTTAAGCCAGAGATTGTAGAGTGATTGACAGCTGAGAGGTGCAGTGGATAGATGAAAAACCTTCTCTGTTGGGTCTAAGCTGTTTTGCAACATCATGGTGTCTTGCAAGTTTTGAAAATGTATTGCACTTTTAATTTTTTTACCCCAATTACTTGATATTTTATTAATATAAAGGCACCGGCACCGGTGCCTTAACAACCATTATCTACTGGACCGAATAGCAACGCTGATTTCAGTGCCACTGAAATGCGTGCACTTCTCTCTGATGCTCCGAAAACGGATGTTAGAGGGAACTCAAACATCGCCGCATGGGATGCTAGTCAACACTACACTTAGCAGCAGGTAACGTTAGCCTACCGTTAGCTAGCAGCTGGAGTAAACACGGTTAAAATGCTGACAGCTAAACGGTGTGATGTGTGTCTGTATTTCAATGGAGAGGCTTCTAACACTAGACTGTTACTAAAAACACAGACTCAGCCTCGCCAGCCTCGTGGTGCATTCAAAGTTATTGTAAAATACCCTTTTCCCATCCAGTGGTTGGTTTTTCCGTTTTGTGCTCCTTTTTTTTTTTAAATCAACTTTTTATTGTTTTATATTTTTGAACATACAGAACAGATTGAACAAGGTGCTCCTTTTTTATATATATAAATCTTTCGGTTCAGGCACCGTTTTAAAAGTATCGTGTCATGTTGATAAGAGCATTAAAATGAGAAAAAAATTATGGGATTTAGGGCATTCAACAAGTGTTGCAGTCATTACAGTCTGGAAGACCACCTGACAGCCTCCAGAGGAAGAGACTCTACCCCACGACACTAAAGAGGGGTGGAGGTGGGGTCACGTTTGAGCATTTAAAAATGTACTTGCAAGTAATGCAATAGTTACTTTCTGAAGTAACTAGTTACTTTTATAATTTGTAACTGAGTAACTAATTTAGTTACTTTTTGGAAGAAGTAACTAGTAACTGTAACTAATTACTTTTTAAAAGTAACTTGCCCAACACTGGTCATAATGCATTAATCGCTGCTTTCTCTGGTTCTGCACCCCGCCCACAGCCATCAAGGGAAAACTGTCACAATACTAAGCGTAACAGCGACATTACCATGGAAACCTGCAAACGGCTAGAGCGATCGAGCAGCTACCACTGAAGTCCTCTGTTCACAGTCTTGAACCTTTGAAGACCTTTTTTTGCCGTTTCCAAAAGTTGTTTTTGGGTCCGAATCAAATGTTTTATGGTCAGGATTCATCTCATAGCTGGCTGCCTTGGTTCCAGACTTAAAACTCTTTATATCAGCAGTTTAATGAAATGTCAACAGAGATATTGAACGGGGGAAAACACTTCCGAAAAAATGGACGTCACTGTAGAAACCGAGGCTCGTTCTTCTTTGAAGTCTGCCTCTTCTGGACAGATGGCGCCTCTCCATTGCTCTGGTAAGTGATAGGAAAACAATAAAACTAGGTAAAAAAAAGTTTGTGCTGAAAGAAATGTTAGCTGTCAGAGACTGGGAGAGCTGAGAGACAAATAAAAATCAATCACAAAAAGTTTTTTCATGCACTCACTTGTAGCATGCAGTCCAGAATGGTCCCAAAGCATGAGCTGGAGCTTTTTGATCAAATAAATGTGTTGTCACCTGACACCTGGCCCTCTCCAGTGCCACTGCTGTATGGACAACAAGAATTGAGGCAGCTGTGTGATAGTCTGGCAATGAACTGTCAAACAAGGTTTCAGGGACTACAAGGAAAACCCAAATATGGAAATTAAAGAGGGTCTTCTGAAATGAAAACACACAGTAGATACACTGGCTGTGAGCACAGCTGAATGTGAAAGGGGATTTTCAGCGATGAAAACCTACTATTGTTTCACCACTGAGAAATCAGCTGAAGATTGTCAATAGCCTCTTTCCGACCAAGTAGTTACAGGAACGTAGTTGTAGGAACAGTCCACTTCTAAAACAGTTCTACTAACTACTCTCCCCCAAAACCGGTTTCCCATTTGCATTCGCACTGGTCAAGTGGCCATAGGAACTGGTAGGAGGGGTAAGGGAGTGACGCAAGCATGGCAACGGTCTTTATAGCGTCGTCACTTGACTTTATACAACAACAAACCAGCATGGAGGAGCCCATCGGAATGTTCGTGCCTTGCCGGGAACCTCATAACGGAGTTCGAACGGCGGCGTTTAAAGACTAGGCTGGAGTACTTAACAGAGAAACACAGAAGACGAAGGCTCCAGCGTAATATGATCCTAATTAATATTATGGAAGAAGATAGAAGAGCAGAGCGCAACAGGCAAATGAACAACGGGTAAGTTTAACTAGCATTAACAATTAGCTGGTTGAATGCATGATGTTTGTCTTATGAGTTAGCATACGTTGGTGAATTGCAACAGACAGTGAAGAATATGTACTGTTTGTGTTTCAGACGATGCTAGGTCACTAAGGGTTCCTATGCGGAAAAGGGAAAAGGGAAAAGACCCTGCCCTGAAGTAGGAGCTGAAAGAGTTACAGGAACTGTGGTCAGAGGAACTTAATAATCCCCAAATTGGTCCAGTCGGAACACAAAAAAAAGGGTTCTAGGAACGTTATGTTCTAGGAACTGCAAAAATCCCTCCAGTCGGAAAGGGACTAATGTGTCCTCTTTGATGTTTGTAAAGTTAGTGGGTCCACCACTATAGTTGCGGGACCCAACTAAGTTTGTTAGGAAGTGGGTGATGACAAGGAGGTCAGCAGACCATGCTGCCTGTAGACAAAGGCAGCATAAACCAGAGGAGCCTGCCTTTACGCCTATTTAGAAGCTGATGAATGCATGAATTGTAGTATGTGAATAAGTAAATGTGATGTATTTAAAGTGTAAACTGTTATGTTGTACTGTTATTGAGTAATTACCTCCTGTGTACAAAACATAAAATAAACTGCCAAAGAAATTGGCCCTGATTCTCTTAAATCAACATCATTTTCTTGGTTAAAAAGAAGTTTACATATTTGCCAACCAATATTTTCAAACAACGTTCAATTTCATACATTTTCCGAGGGTGAAATCCGTTGCCTGCCTGTTAACATTAGGTAAAAAATAATAATAAAGTAAGTGAATTGTAAAGTATTTCTCTTTGTTTGAATAACTACTCAACCCTATGCTTACGAATTACAGTACATTACTTTATCTAGGTTTTTGTATGAATGGTGCATGGGAACAGCCTGATTTGTCATACATAAACACAGTGTTTTTCCCTCGCTAACTAGCGGGCTAATGTCAGTATAGCTAAAGCTAATGCAGATTAGCGCTGATCAAAATACATTTCTAGCCAATTGAAAGACATGACAGTAATGTTACATATTTTGCTAACACATATATATTTTATATCTATTTTGGTACACGTATGTACCTTGTGTTCCGAGTGCATGGAGAAATTAAAACTCACCTGGAAGAAAACATTTCAGTCCTATTTAGAACAGAACATGGGGTAGGGGCGCAATTCAGCCTCTTGTGGCCGAAATGAGTATTACAACAACAAACAATTATATTGTATCTTCTTGTTGTTGCTGGTACCTTCTTTAGTGTTGTCAGCTGTTGTTTCAGTGTTTGGTTGAACCACCACCACCACCAGAACCCGCTGACCTATGGGTCCATCGAATGAGTTCATCAGGAATCCTGCTTCAGATCACACCCATTTGTATTTATCCCTGAACCGCACAGAAATCATTATGTCACTATGGGGTCTAATCACATCCTCACACATCTTTTCAACTCCTCCTATTGTAAGTAAAATGTATTTGCACTATTCACAAACATAAGTCAAAAGTGCTTCATTTATTGTGATCACTGTATCAAATAAATGTTGTTCAGTTCTACCTCTTTGAGCTCTTATTGCAACTATCATCTCCTGATTAAAATGTCTGTATTTTGTGACGGCCACTCTGTTAGGTCGCGCTGCTGTTGCTGTCTGTCTCCAGGGTTGTTGGAGGGTAATCAGCGGCACAGGACACACCTGAGGCCTGTACTACAAAGCAAGATCAACATGCCCTGGATTTATTTCAGTTACCCGGCTTCACCTAACTAAACAACCGCGGTCCCGCTTCAGCTGTGTCACGACGGTGGTTAACAACTAATTCAATTAACCCAGGGTTTCCCAATCGTTCACATAAAAGAGGCGGTGTTTGCACAGCATGACCAATCGCAAACATCTACCAGAGCCGCATATTTTACATAAGAAGAGCAAACTATAATTCTACATAAATATGAAGAACACAGACACGGTTTTACAGGCAAAACGCAATACAGTCGCTGCTTCCTAAAAGAGGAAGGAAAGCTGGCAAAAAAACCCGACTCTGTAAATGCGTAAATCACAACGCTTATCAATATCACTTCCCCAGCAGTCAGGCACAAGATCTGACCATAATTACACTTGTCCTTCCCATAAACTGTCGTAGCTTTAGGCTATTATTTCAGTTGCAACCCTGGCAGTGGTAAGCGATCGTGAGAGCAGATAAAAAATATAAAAACATAATTCAAACCGATGTGTGCATTGGCAACACACGGCTCAAGAAGCTAACAAAGATACGTAATTCCCTCCGCTGAAAATCTATATCTTTCATAAAAATACCCACCAGGGAATGTTAACGGGGTTGTCGGTATCTAAACGTTTTAACTTTTCTGAGCGCACCTCTCTATCTCCGCGCACCGAGCTCCACCTGATCTTCTCAGAACGGTGATGCTGTTATCAATCGAGTATTGATTGGTCAGTAGGCGGTGCTTTTACACCGGGTGATCTCTAATCTCCAACATAACCTGCTCTCGAACAGGTTAGGTGTTCAGCATACGTTACCACGGTATTTTAACCCGGTAACAAGTGATCCACCGTTGTGATACACAAAACCCTGGACCGGACTCCCTATACTGTTGACTGTACAGTAGTGATGTCCAAATGAAGCCTCATGAAGCTTTGTGAATTATTTTCTTTATTTTCTGAGCCCACTAGATGGCGCTCTCTGTTCCACAAAGGGTTGAAAGCACACTGAATTGCCATTCCTTGAGCCTTTTTTTTTTAAACCAGGAGCATCATCTAGTGGCCTCAGAAAAGAAATAAAACAGTTCAAGAAGCGTCACGATGCTTCGTTTGCCCATCACTACTTTACAGATTCCTCCTATCTATTTGTTTGCATTTGTCTTGGTTATTTTGTGGCAAATAAATTACTTCATTATTTAATATACCTTGTCTTCTGTTTTGTCCCAGTCTAAAGCCATTTTTCCACTGTATGGTATGGCTACTCCCTCTTTTTTTGGTTTTCCATTGGCAAATCGTGGATAGTACATATGGATACTTTATCTGGTACCACCTCGGTCGAGGTTCCAAGGGAGCTGAGCTGATACTAAAAGGTGGAGTTAAAACACTGCAGATCACAGTTTTTTTTGGTCAGTTTAAACACAAAGCAACCATTCAATTAGTAATGACAATTGTCCTTTTTCTCGAAACAATGTATGTGAACGTCATTGAACGTCATGTCATTTAGAGCAAAGAGAGGAGATCAGTTTGTGTGTGTGTGTGTGTGTCACTATGAAAAATGTATCGCCTAAATGAAAAAAATAAATTACTGTTTGTGTAGTGTTCAATGTTGTTATCTGTCTTGTTAGTCTTTATTCCCCATTGAAGTTCCACAAAAATCTTGTGTTTGCATTTTTGTTGCGTTTTGAGGTGAATTTTCAGGGTAAGACGGAGGGAGGGGGGGAGAGGGACGGAGGGAGGGGGGGCACTTCAAGTGACACGTGCGCTTGTGCTGGTTGAGATTGCTGTTAGCATCGTTTCACTCAGGGGAAAAATGTCAAAAGACAACAAAGTTTGCTTAACTTGTTCAAATACGCTGGCCAGTCGGATCCCAAACAAGCAAAAATCGTTTCTGCCGATCCGCCATTTTGTAGCCATGCAGTACATGTTCTGAAATTAAAATAAACATTGCCCTGATGTACACACAGCGTTGTTTAGGTTCGGGACCTCCCACTTTACAAATTAAGCGCGGTGTGTGTGTGTGTGTGTGTGTGTGTGTGTGTGTGTGTGTGTGTGTGTGTGTGTGTGAGAAATTCGGAAGTCTGCACTAATGGTTTCAGGCAAAGTGTTTTAAATGTGTGTCTAATGTGTTTAGTCACTCGACACAATGTGTGTGTGGCCGCGCAGTGCAACAGATCTGTTTCCTTCAGGCTTATGTGTGTGTATTTGTCTGTTCTGATGATTAGAGACTAAATGATGCTGTCTGTTGTTACAGTTGCAGTTGGGTTGCTTGCCTGCTAGCTATAGCGCTAATGTGCCCAATGGACAGCAAAGACTACTGTAGGAATACTGGCCTCGCACACACTTAATGTACACACACATAACCAAAACGCCTGACATAATCAGACAAGGCACGATGTCAAACACACAGGATACACATATTAAAACCAAGACACACACACACACACACACACACACACACACACACACACACACACAACAAACTGTTATTGTGATGAAGTTTGGAGTGAGTTCTGAAAGTGCCTGTGGTCAAATAAATACACAATTAAACTGATGGAGTGTCAGAAGCAGCATTTATCAAACTGAGACCCACACAGTGTTTCCCTAGTATGCATTTAACAGACAGACAGCAGTGTTAAAGGACACGTTTTGACAAGGCTAGATCAGCGCAAAAGATTTATTTATTTAACATTTTATGTAAGAAGAAGAAGATCAGAAAAGCGTGCTCTGCGTTTATATTTGAGAGCGAAACAAGGACGGGGCAAAAACCACACTGCTGCGAGTTACGCTTTCTTCACTTCTTTCATCTTATAACTGCAGTCGGCAGAATTTAAATGTGAAACTACTGTACACTCATCAAACATACCACACCTACTGTAATTAAGATAACTAAGATAAGACCACTGTGTTTGCTGAAGAAAAAAAAACTGGATTAACTCCTCGCCTACAAGAAAAAGAAGAAAATGTAAAAAATGTTAATTTAACATTAAGCATGTGTTTTAATTGCTTTTTGGGTTTGAGCGTGTGTGGATGTTTTGCTGTTCCTCCAGGTGAAGAGAAGTGAAATAGAGCTATAGAAGGGTCTGCAGTAAAGCAAATAAAAAAGTGTGAATACATATATTTATCATAGAGGAAAATGAATGAATAAGAGCAAGGTTTCAAATAATCGTTGTCATTTAAAGCATAATTCCAGTTTGCAGTGTTTTACTATTGCTAAAACACAATTTCTGAAACCTGGGCCCTCTTTGTCAAGACTACACATAAAAAATAAATAAAAAACATATACACACAAAATACAAAATGTCTTGTATGCACCAATCACCAAGCTAATTTCCTTGTGTTACTTACTTCTAAAAATCCTTTTCTGATTCTGGTTCTATTAATAAATCTATTGAAGATAGCATACAAGCATTCCTGCTTTCTTACCGATTGCACTACAGTGGTTCCCAGCTACATTCCAAGTTATTAAGTCTTCACTACAGAGACTTTAGGTCCCAGGGACAACGTTTTAAGGCACTAAGGAGGTTTTTACAGCCAATTGTGATCTGTGTTCTCACAGCGGTCCATGTATGGGCAAATCAGTCTGTTGACCATTTGAAAAACAACATGACAAAATGAGGGCTGCTGAGAGATGCAGGATTGAACACAGTCTACATTATGCAGCCCAATGTGCCTGTCCTTTTCATCTAAAAAACATGTTTCTCATTTTCACTTAGATCCCTACTGCAGTCTGACAAAAAACATATTCATTGATGTTCATTGGACCTATTAGTAATGTTGATAGGCCAATTTCGACATAATAAGTCTGTGTTGCCTTTATTATAAGGCTCAAATGACTTTTACGGCCTCAGACAGATTTGTTTTTTGTCCAAAAATGGCTCTTTTGATAGTAAAGGTTGCTGAACACCTAGTTTAGTTGTTTAGATGGCCACACATCTTTTTAATGTGACCACCATGTGGCACATTATTCATTTTTGTTATTATTTAATTCTATTATGTCTGATAACCAAATTAAATGTTTATTCCTTCACGTGAAGGGCTCATTGCATGGTAGGAATCTGGTCTCAAAAAACCAGGGTTTGCCCAGTGGGTAGAGCAGGTGCACATATACTGGGAGGTTTATTCCTCGACGCAGAGGTCCAGGGTTCGAATCCAACCTGTGATGTTTTTCCTGTATATCTTCCCCCCTCTCTCTCTCTCTCCCCTTTCTCACCTAGCAGTCCTGTCAAATAAAGGTGGGAAAAGCCCAAAACATAATCTTTAAAAAAAATATATATATTACAAGTCTCCTTCAAAAACAATCCAAGGTACACTGTAGGGTTTGTGAAAAAATTCAAATGCCTTTACTTTACATGGCAATATGCAGGGAAGGGAAGGGAGTAGAGGAGATGAGGGCAGGGGTAAACCTAAATGTTTAAAAAGATAAATGTAACATGGCTACTAAGTCAAAGTAAACCTAATCATTACCTTATGCACACATGATAAATTCTTCAATCTGTAACCTGGTCCACATATTCCTGTTCATGACTATGAACATATTTACTACAAAATCACCTTACCCATCGTTAGTTCCAAAACCCATAAATATCATGTATGAAAATAAGGCAACAAGGTGGATACTTCCTATCTCAGTAAATACAGACTTCTTGCACTAAGAAAATACTATTAAACACCTCATATCTAATTGTTATGGGCTGTCTGTCCCGGTGCGTCTCCGAGGTTTTCACCAGCCGCGTCCCAGCGTGCGCGAAGCGGCTCTCCGCTCCGCTAAAGATACGCACCAGGTCTATTTTGACGCAACCTGTGGGGCGTTCAGACAGCCAGGCAGGAAGTGAAACAGCGCAACTATCCAGTCAATTTACTAAAAGACACCCCCCCCCCCCCCAAATATCGTTTACGTCTCCTTTACAACACCACGGACAGCGAGAAATTCATCTTGGAGGTTGAAAAACATAATACGACACCACAGACCAGACAAGGCATGGAGATCAATTGCAGTGCTAGGAGTGGAAGGTAGATACTAGCTTAATAAACACACATTTTTTTCTGTAAAGTACTCGTTGAGAAAATATAATCTGCGAGTCGAGCAGCAAGACGCTCCGCTTCTGAGACGCTCCCGGTGTGGTACAGTCTGTACAGTCCAGGTTCAGCTGAGATCACTCTGGTTCGCAGCTGGATGGAAAAGTTTTTGGATTATTGTCTTAAGTCTCCTGTGATATTAACAAGGTCCACCCGGAGAGCTTCCCGATCAAAGTTGTTCGGTCAAGGAACAAAACTTAGTCATGGAAGTTATTACAGATTTACAGAGACAGGCACAGATATATAGTTGTGGCCAAAGGTTTACATACAGTTAGTAAAGAACATGTTTGGCATATTTTTGACCCAGTGGATTCGCTCACATTTTCAGAAGACCTATAATAAAAGTTAAAAGAGACCCAAATTTCCTGACCATCTCCAGTATGTGCTCCAATGATTCCAACACAGAAAAAAATGAGTTTTAGTTATACATGGAAACTCAAACTGCCGTGACATGCATGCTCTTTACAACTGTATGTAAACCTTTGGCCACAACTGTAGGTTTTAAGGATATGTCAAAAGTGTTCAGTGATCTTTATTTAGGAATGTTTGTTCAGTATGGTAGAAACCGCTCCTGCAATTTCACGTAGAACAAACTTTGTTCTGGAGATGCAAAACTTACATGAGTTGGGTCAGACTTATACTTTGAGTAAACATCAACTTCAATGCAAAAAAATTAATCATCAGACAAGGACATCACCAAATGTTGCGAGTCTCTGTTCTCTGCATGTCATACAGGGCCAATGACAGCATATTCAAGAGCTCAGTTTTTATGCGGAGCCTAAAAGATATTTTTAGGAAGAGATGAGAAAAGGACAAATAGGTTTGCCTATTATGTGCCTGAGAGAGAGAGAGAGAGAGAGAGACTTGTTTTTTAGAAATCTGATATGAGGCAGAATTGTGTCAGGTGAGGATTCGACGGTCTCCCTCAGATGTTTAAATTGACGTTTGTGATGTAAGATATTCAAATCCAGAGATTTATTTTTTCAAAACCCATCATGTTTCAAGCTTCTACTATACCAGGATGGCTTTGAAGTTGTTAACCCTTGAGGCTCTGCATAGACAAGAAAGTATTAGCTGCCTTGTTCAGGGTGATGATCCAAATCTGTGTGCACCATTGAGACATACAATTCTGCTGTTGATTGCCTCCAGACTAAAGATACACCAGATAAAGGAGTACAGTTCAAGTCAGTCATCAATTCTTTGAAATTCTTGAATGTCTGTCAGCCATGTTTGCCACCTTGTCTGGACATAACATCTTCATGGGTGTTTTGTCGTATGATGTTGCATTGTATCTTAGGTATTTCATGAAGAAAAAGGCATGGTTGAATTACTCCACTTTGAATTGACGCAATAAAAAGTTCAAATACTCTGCCTCTGATGCTTCTACAAAGTGTCTTTGTCTTCTTTGTGTGTCAGGTTACATATCTTGATGTTCTTATTCAAGATTATTTAGAGTCAAGAAAAGCTCTATTCCAAGGTAACCTGAAACCAAAGAATTGTTATTTAAGTCATTACCCAGCACTGATTCTAAAACGTGGCCCCTTGATCAAACTATGGACAATGCGCTTTGAAGGTAAGAGAGAGATGTGCATGGACTCAATCCATGGAAAACAGTGACCATGTTTCATCTCCACAGTAAGATAGAAGCCACACTAAGGTAACTGGAGGAGTGGGACAAAAATAAGTGGTTTAGAACAACTACGAGTCCTTTGACAATCTGTGCGAGTTACTCAACAAAGAGAAGAGGCAGATCACGACCTCCGTGGCAGGTGCCATCAGAGAGCTCCTGCAAACCCAGAGGAGGCAGCTCCGGGAATACTTCCCTGTGCTCAGCAAGCAACACAGCTGGATGCAAAATCTGTTTGGCCCCCTATAATGAGAATGCCAACGCAGGTCTCAGTTCCAGGAAGCAGGACAGCCTTGTAGAGTTATCTTGTGATAACTGCTTTGAAAATGATCTTCACACAGAAACCCTTGGCACATTTCTGGATGCGTGTTTACTCAGAATATATCTGTCTGATAAGGCACTGATGTTTTTGACGTCTTTTGCTACCACGTATCTGTGTGAAACTGAATTTTCAGCACTTTTGGCTTTAAACAGAAAGTACAGGAGTAAACTAGATGTTGGGCCTGAACACCGCCTAAAGCTGACATGCATTCAGCCGGACAAAAAGATTTTGACAGCTGCTATGCAGCTATATGACCCTTCTCATTAGGTCAGTTGCAGGTGACACAACGTATTCTTACCCAACGTGTGATTCATATCCAGTGTATCAAGATAAACTGTTGCGGGTGGTCTCACAGAAGTAGTATCTTATATAGTATATCTTGTATGTCAGTGTAAGGACTTGTTTTGTGCCGTTAATATGTCATGGCAGTGTGCCCAGCTGTGATGGATTGTAACTGCTTCAGAATGCATGTGTTGAAAGATATGCAAATGCCTAATTCAAATGATATTTTCTGTCTTTTTTTTAAAATTAGATAGTTACATTTTATGTATAAGCGTTTTATTATCCAGTGTCAAACAGCAAGGATACAGGCCTAATAATTCACTATTTGCACTTCATTCTTTTTACATTTGTCGCTTCACAAATTGCAAACATTATTACTTTGCACTGCATAGGATTGTTTTGTTTATCAAATGAGAAATATGTAGGGAAATACTTCATCTTCAACCCAATTCGCACGGGACTAGTATTACCTGGGGACCTCTAGTAATGTGATATGTGATCTTAAGCCCATGCAAATCTGCCATGTTTGTAATTTGTGAAGTCAAAATTCCCCTGCAAATTACCTACCATATTTCGCCAAACAGAGTTTGTGGGATAATATTAGTCCTGTATGTATCGTCCTCTCTGTGATTTGGTGTTGTATTGGCTGCGTTGGGAATTATAAATGAAAGTTTGGACAGAGCCTGACATCATGTGGGGGATAATGTCAGTAAATACTTTGCATATCCTGTGGGAATGCATCGCACAGAACACAGACGTTGGGAGATCATTTCACATGAGGTCCCCTGGAACTAGTCACGTCCAGCTCCTGTGCCTAGGTCATGTTTTTGTTTTTTTCCCCCGTGTTCAATTCAGTGTTTAATTTTGTTTACTTCTTGTTTTATTTTGTGACTCACCGTCTGTTTCTGTTGCATGTCACTTACCTTCCGGTCTTTGTCTGCTTTCCCACCTTGTGTTATTACCTGCCCAGTCCTGATGCCCTGCACCTATTTCTTATTGTCTCCCTCATGTATACTGTATATACACTCCTTTTCCTTTTGTTCGGTGCCAGTTTGTCTAGTACCTTTGTGTCTTACGTTTCAGCCCTTGTTCCTAGTGTCTGTTTCAGTGAGTGAGTTTTGACTAGTGCCTGTGTTTTTTTTACGAAGCCTCAGCCTTGTGAGTTGGATGCTGCTGTCTGCTTATTGTACTCCTTTATACAATAAAGGCATGCCTTTTTCATCTGAAACCACCATTGTTGAGTCATACATTTGAGTCCTCTGTCTGAGCCTGTTGTGACAAATACTAGTCCCCTGCAAATAGAGGTATAGTCTTGTGTGTTGATCAGAGTTGTGATTAAAGGTTTGAGCAGAAGCTTTTTAGATTTCATTCTTAAGTCCTGGTAAAGCAAAAATAAATATGTGTTCTGAGTCAGTCACACCACATAAAAACGTGTTATTAACCACCCAGCCAAATTGTATACAATTTCTATATAAAATTAGCTTTCAACATCGTGAAACAACAAGCAGTATTCTCTGCTCTGCGACACTGGGGCGGCTGAAGGCGCTGAGCTGAAGAACGAGCCGCTGCCGTGGGCCGCTGAGCATCGACAGACTATCATTGCAGCTGTGTTAGTTCACTAGCACCATAGACTGTTAAAAATATAGACGCAGTCTCTGTGATGTCACCCATAGGTTTCTGAAGAGCCAAAATTTGTGGCAGTGCCTGATGTTGGCTAATCTAAAATGCGCAAAGAGGTGGCGCGTGCAGGAGCTTAGGAGGGCTGAATGAAGCCTACAGTCTATGATTGCCTCCTGAGGCTGTAAACATGTTTAATCTGTGATGTTGTGCATTTTAACATTTGGGCTTATGGTGATTGACTCCCTTTTGGAACCAGCCTCAAGTGGCCACTTGATGAACTGCAGTTTTTGGCACTTCCGCATTGGCTTAATTTTTTAGTTCAGGTTGCTGTTTGCTAGCACATGTATTAAAAAAGTAACACACACACCCTGAGTGCCGCTCCGCTGCAAAAGACTATCGTTAGCAGCTAGTAGCACACCCAGCAGCATGCACAGTCAATGGTAGGACAGCATACACACTCTGAGCCGTTAAGAACACAAAGCACACACACACACACACACACACACACACACACACACACACACACACACACACACACAAACAGCAGTGAGCAGTAACTGCCGGCGGGCCATGTAGCCGTTTCGGGCTGAAAGACTGAAACGTACGTTAGTGACAACTATTTGGCTTGTGTTTATATGATTGTGGCATTTAACAGAGTTGTTTATTTATGTATTTCTTAAACTGGAAACGCTAAGAGAGCATGTGCAACGTAGCAAACTTGCTGCTCAATCCTGGACATAGAAAAGGTGAAAATGGTCTAATTCCACAATTCAGTCCTACACAGCTTACAGGTTTTTGTTTTTGTTTTCAACAAGTATTTCCTTAGATGAATAATGTGTTTAGAAAGAAATCCCCGATTTTGTTTTATCTGGACTTTAAGTTTGGGAAGCCCTGCTTTATATTATTCTAGTAAGCAGTTCTAGTTACACTAAAAATTCTACAGAGAACTCCAAGGCTTCACCAGAAGATCAAGAACAGAGACACTACCCATAGGGGGTTAAAAGGAAGATATATTTTTGAATGCAGCATACAGGCTTAGTAAGACATTATCATTTGAAACAAACATTTAAACAGCTGGTCACTGCAGTAGAAGTAATGTGAAAATGTCTGCATTTAACTAGGCCTGCAGGATTCGGGGGGAAAATATGAATCACTGTTTTTTTAGCTTAGAATTGATATCACGTTCTGTGCCACGATTTTTTTCTCACGAAGTGTAATGTTTATTGCACACATGAACCATGACAAAACAAAACAAATTGGCAGTACCAAACATAGTCTTGTGTGGTTTTCTTGTTGCTGGTTTGATCTCTGTCGCTGTCTGTTCCTCCTCTTTCTGCTTTAGCTGCATTAGTTTCTCTGCCGTTTCTCTCTGTGGCTGTTTCTCCTCCTCTTTAGTTGAATCTTTGGCTTCCTCCCTGCCTGTCTGTTCCCTGCCTCTCTGTGTCTGCCTCTGTGAAGTGAACTTTCACTAATGTTTGCAACTTTCTCGCCTCAGCTGCTGCAAATTAAGCTGATTGCAGCTGTACGGCTACTTTTCACTGTTACATTCGCATGACATCTTGACAATTTCTTTTTTTCAAATTCCATCCACTGGTTTTTGGTTATAGTAAAAAGACAAATTTAAGAGCTAAGATAGTGGGCCATTATTTGTGCTCTTGGCCACAGCACAGAACACTTAGGGCATTTTCACACCTATAGTTTGTAGAGTGGCTTGTGGCTCGAACATAGAGCCATGAGGTCGGAGGTTCAATCCCAGGCTCCTCTGGCCACATGTCAAATGCTGAAAAGAACATGTTAAAACAATGTTGAGTGAGCATGTGACCCACTGATGAAAGCTCTTCTACTTGCTGCTTTGTCAAGTAATAGGATCTGAGTGTCTGTGGCGACTTTCCCGCCCTAAATTCAAATGCGCGTTCCCAGTTATTGACGCTTTTTACGTCAGTCAGCAGGGGTTGGTCTCTCCCTGTCTGCCCAGGTTGAGTTTGACAGTGCCGGTTATGCTGCGTTTTATTGTACTCGAAAATTGGGAACTTCCGACAAGGAACGATGCAAAGAAACGTACATTAATCGGGCTGGGCGCCTATATTTTATTACTGCTGACTCACAATGTCAGTCCAGCAGACAGAGAAAGAAGCCCAATAAACCACCAGTAAAGGCTTTGCCCCAGAGCCGCTATAGACTCTCATCCCTGTCTGTAGCAGCAGCAGTCAAGATGCTGCCAGCGGGTTCAGCAGCTCCACCATCCCACAGAGAGCTTCGGGGATCACCATCACTTGCCATCCTGGCTGCTCACTGTTCACTCACTACCTCGGGCTTCAGGCCGGCCCGTTCCATAGCGTTACCTTTGGAAGATGGCAGCCCCACCAATAACAACCCCCTTATTTTATCAATAAAGTTGACCACGTTAGCACTGTTGACCATGTTAGCATCTTCATGGATGTATTAGCTCTTAGCTCATCTTAGACTAAACTGCTATCTGTGTGGACTGGAGCATGTAAAGGCATCTCGCCGAGGTACATTGCAAGCTGCTACCAAAGCTGCTACCAAAGCACCCTGACGGGAGCTATTTAGCTCAGACTTACGGAGTACACATAGTTGGGGCGGTTCGAGATCGGATCACGTTCTCACCACAAACTAACTGTCCGTTCGTTTGAAAGCACCTCATCAAGGATGTCTTGGTAAGCTTGTTTGGTCCACTTTTGGTGCGCATCCGAGTGCGATTGCTGCATTCAAACCTGCCCAAACGGACCGCACCAAGGAGGAAAATGAACTTGTGTGATTCAACCTAATTTTCTCAAATTTTCCTTTTTTAAACACCTTAAAGTAGAATTCAAATAGCTTTAGTAAAATCATCTTATGTATTCTGCTTATGTAACTTTTTTTCCCCCTATGCATGACAGTCTTCTATCACCTGGCTTTTGTAAAGTCCTCAGCGTGCTAAAACTTTTTTTTTTATGGGGGTTTCAAGGACATCTGGTGATATGATATCCTGTCTAAGCCTTCTGTTACACATACACATACGTATATCTCAAACTTTCTTCTGTCCCTTTTTAATATCCTGAGGCCTGGATCTGCCCTTTCATCTTGGAACAATTCTTCTGTTTTGACAGATTGGAAAGAGCTGAAGGCTCAGACCTCCAGCTTAAATTTGTTTCCTTTGACATCCAAGACAAGTAGAGAAAGACGGAGAGTGAATCCTTGTGAGGAAAAGAGAGAGGACGGAGAAACAAAGGGAGAAAGACTAGCGATTTAAATTTTGTCTGGGATTCGAGAAGAGAAAGAAAGAAAAGGATGAAGAAAATGATGAGAATGTGCTGATGATGGAGAATGCAATGTTATAGGGATGGAGAGAAGAGATGTGTGATTTTCGCTCCGTTTTTGCCTTTTGTGCTTTGTACACAAAGCTCCCAGCGGAGGTCTGCCAAGATGAAGCAAAATGGCGTGTTCATCTAAACATCTTTCTATGTGAAAGACATATGTTGTGATTTATGATGTATTGATTTTTTTTATGAATGTGTACAAATCAATAAACAAACAAACAAATAAACAAACAACATACTGCTCACACTGCAATGGCACAGAGCTGGATTTAAAATAGAAAATTATCTCAGTCACCCTCACTGTTACCAGCACTGAAACAGAAAGTTTGGCTTCGGCTGCAACCATGAGCATGCAAAATCTCGAAAGTAAAGCGTCTGGAATAATTTCAAAATTTGAGATACATACCGTAAAACGGCGTAATGCGTTGTTATCAACTGGTATTGCTAACAATAGCTAACCGGGCTAGAGCTAATGAAAACAATCCGACTTTTTAAATAGTACACATTCAACTCGGGTATGACGTCATTCCCAGCTCCGGCTTCCGAGTTTTGAGGTAAATAGAACGCGGCATTACAATGAGGGCCCTGGGAACATGACACCAAAAGGAGGTGTTAAAGCTGTTCAATCGTTAGATGTGTTGAGATTGTTAAGATGTGAAATGGAACAAAAAAAGAAGAAAAAGGGAAACTCAAGCTATAGCCCACAAATTGAATTGTTCTTAAATGAAGCACTTTATTTTAAGATGCACATTTTGCAAAAGGTTTCTGTTATGTATTTTATGTTTAAATGCAGCCCTTATTTTCCTTGAAATGAGCAAATAACATTCATTTATTATTACTTACTTTGTATTATTATTATTATTATTATTATTATTATTTATAATCCCTCCAGTTCAATGTGAAAATTAAGAGAAAGCTAACAGCTGAGCCATTCCAACGAGGGTTTCTGTGTTATTGTAGCCCTACAAGAAACTTTGTAATCCAGCCTGGAACTGCAGTGGAACCTACCTGCCCAGAAACTACGGGCGGAAAATAGCAATTGTGCTACAACCTGGTGCGATGCATCTCTTCTTGTTTTTATACAAGGTTAATGTTTAATTGTGCACTGTCCCTTTATAAATAAAATAACATTACATATGTGTCTTTTTGAAGACTTTGCACAATATTTCCAGAATGATAAATCCAAAACTGAACGGAAAACAATTTGCCATTTTTACTCCAAAAATGCAGTGGGGTGAGTTTGTTCAACAATCAGAGGCTGTCTTCCTGAGATCGATCTCCAAATGCACTGCACAGTGATAGTCTATATGGATCTAACCGAGCGCCATTGCTGATGGACATCCTCATATCCTGTCAGATCTATGCAATATTATTACAGTAGCACCCAAAATGAATGACCCAAAAATAATCACACAATATCCATCCATTGTCATCCGCTTATCCGGGGTCGGGTGGCGGGGGCAGCAGCTCCAGCAGGGGACCCCAAACTTCCTTTTCCGGAGCCACATTAGCCAACTCTGACTGGGGGATCCCGAGGTGTTCCCATGCCAGGGTGGAGATATAATCTCTCCACCTTGTCCTGGGCCTTCCCCGAGGCCTCCTCCCAGCTGGACGGGCCTGGAACACCTCCCTAGGGAGGCGCCCAGGGGGCATCCTAACCAGATGCCCAAACCACCTCAACTGGCTCCTTTTGACGCAAAGGAGCAGCAGGGTGACGCCACCCTCCTGAGGAAACCCATTTCAGCCGCTTGTACCCTGGATCTTGTTATCTTTCGGTCATACCTAGTCTTCATGACCATAGGTGAGGGTAGGAATGAAAATTGACTGGTAGATCTGGCTCAGCTCTCTTTTCGTCACAACAGTGCGATAAAATGTATGTAATACCACCCACGATGCGCTGATTCTCCAGCCTATCTCCGGCCAATCATCCCCTCCATTGTCCCCTCACTCGCGAACAACACCCCAAGGTACTTGAACTCCTTCTCTTTGGGTAAGGACTCATTCCCTAACCGGAGTAGGCACTCCATCGGTTTCCTGCTGAGAACCATGGCCTAAGATTTAGAGGTGCTGATCCTCATCCCAGCTGCTTCACACTTGGCTGCGAACTGATCCAGTGAGTGTGACACAATAGCGTAAATGTAATATTCGCTAAGAGGAAACTCAATAAAACACTAGATACTAAACAAAAGCCAGAGACTATAGCATATTAAATTGCTTTGAGCTGTAAATTCACAACTTCTAAGCAGAAGGCCGAAGATAACGTTATCTTGGAGTGCGACCGGGCAAGGCTTCTCACGCTCCGGCAGGACTGAACCTGGGTCTGGGTTCCGCAGCTGCCTTTACCCATCACTGACATCTTCACCAAGCAGATGGAACGACTTGACGTAATGGAATGATTTTACCACTGCAAGCAGCGTGAAAGCGAGCAGCACTCTCTCATTAGTTACTTCTGTCACAAACACTGCACACTGACTGACAAAAAACTAAACAAAAGACTGCTGATGATTGGGGTATTCGACTTTCGTGTTGGTGGGCACGAATTTTAAACTAATGTATTTGAATGGGAAGCATATTACGTGATAACAGCACGATTATGGTAGCGAGTAGTATTGAAAAGCCGAAAATCCGCATAAGGAGGTTGGTTGGGGTCGTGGATGGGTCAAACAACACAGGACTTTCACCCCGGAGACCAGGGATCGCATCCCGCGTGTGGTAGTTCCTTTCCGCATTCTTGTTCTCCTAACCACAACCTTTCCCCGTCTTTCTTTTCCTAACCACAACTGTCCCGCTGTTGTAGCGCGTCCCATTGTTGTAGCGCGTCCCGTTGTTGTCGCCGGCGTGCAGCGTTTAATTTCCCCGTTGTTGCGTCCCCCAGAGACTGCGGATTGTGTCCCGGCGGCTGTTGTTGTCACCGTCTACCGCGCGTGGCGTCCCCGTTTTTGGGACGTAGAAATGCATGCATGCAAGCAAGTAACAAAACACAGCCAAGCAACTCTGATTATAGCTATTTTCTTGATACATACAAACATGCAGAGCAGCTAAAGAGACAAAAAAAACTAACATAAAATCATGATGGAGATCTTGATAGAATATTAAAGTTCACAGTACAATGCTAAAGGATTTGCTGATGTGAAGAATTTTCTTGTTTATTTCATGTACAGGTCACGATTTTCGAACGTTACCATTTCACGAGCTGCCACGACACTGGGCTGCTCTGGGGACGCAACAACGGGGAAATTAAACGCCACAACGGGGAAATTTAACGCCACAACGGGGAAATTAAACGCCACACGCCGGCCACAACAACAGGACGGACCGTCACACGCGGCCACAATGGGGAAATTAAACGCCACACGCCGGAGACTACAACGGAACAGAACGCCACACAGGGACGCAATCCCTGGGCGCAGGGACACGACCCGCGGTCTCTGTGGCACGCAACAACGGGGACATGAAACGCCACAACAACGGGACGGTCGGAAAAACTAGGAAAGGAACCGTAACACGCAGGACACGCCAACAACAACGGTACGGTTGTAGTTAGGAAGAGAATAACACGGAAAGGAACTGCAACACGCCGGACGCGATCCCTGGTGTCCGGGGTGAAAGTCCTGTATTGTTTGACCCATCCACCACCCCAACCAACCTCCCTACGCGGATTTTCTGCTTTTCATACTACTCCCTACCATTGTCGTGTTGTGATCACGAAATATGCTTCGCATTTAAATACATTACATTAAAATTCGTAATCACCACACGTAAAAAACAACATAATCGTGTCCTGTTCGCGAATCAATAGATTCAATTATGTAAACATTTCACGAACTGCCATGAGAGTGGGCTGTGTTACCACATCAGCGGGAACAGTAGGCTGAAGCTTTTTGGTTGAGTGCCCATCAAATAATTAATTGACAATGGAACATGTTTGCAGAGGGCAAACTGCAACATTAAAATGAGACGAAACAGAGATGCGTTAATTCATTTCATTGACGGGACAGCTTATCTTGGAATGCAAGAGCAATCTTTTAGAGGTCATGATGAGAGGCAGGAGTCGGCTAACAAGGGTAACTACAGGGAGTTGGTAAACTTAATAGCACGCTATGACCACATATTAGCAGAGTGTATTGGAAATTCTAGTGTGTTCTCTAGCCTGATTTAATATCTGTTATGGTTTTGGTGTTTTGTTTTATTTTGGTAGTCTGTTTTTCTGTTTTGTATTTTGCTCCGTTTCCTGTTTTATTTTGACGGTCTGGTTTTCTGTCTCGTCTTGTCTTGTTTTACTTCCTGTCTTTTGGTTTTTTTTTCCCAGCCCTTGTGTCACCTGCCTCTTGTTACCTCGTTACCCTCTGTATTTAGTCTTTGTGTTTCCCCTTGTCCTGTGTCAGATCATTGTGTGTCTTGTCGCCAGTTTGTATTCCCATGTGTTTTGTCTCCAGTTTGTATTTCAGTTTGTTTGTCCTCCCGGCTCGTGTTAGAGTTTCTGTTTTTACTTGGACTTTATTTTTGGATTCCCGTTTTGCTTGCTTGTTTCCAGGACTCTTTTGGTTTTTGTGCATTTTTTTCGTTTATTAAAACATCAAAACTATCTTCAGTTTCTGCCTTTGCATTTTGGGTCCGCATTTCTCCAGCCATCCATAACAATATCAGCAATTGCACAAACAAAAAAAAGGAGAGATGGATGCAGCTCCCTTTTATGCATGGCAGATTGACGAAACAACTGATTTGAGCTGTCACTCTCAGTTGTTGCATGTCTTACATGCTCTTACTGTAATGCCTAGCATAAACATGTACTGTAATGCAAAACGTGAGCTAGTTTGACTGTCTTTTCGGAAGTGGAGGCTGGCTTGACTGCAGTGTTCTGCACTGGGTGGTGATTTAAGTGATCAGATGTGTGGAGAGTTGTGAGCTCTCACCTCCCCCTATACGTTTTGCGTCCTACCTCTCAGCTCCCTCCTTCCAGCTGTCAGCTCCCTCCTTCCTATGGTAAATGCTAGATGGGATCCACTAGATGTGTCAACGTGGTTAGGTTTAGACATGAGGAGTGGGGATTGGTTAGGGTTAGAATACCAGGGTAAGCCAATCAGAGGCACAATACGGAGGCACGTCCTTTGACGTTGACATGTCTAGCGGATCCCATCTAGCATCTACCCCCTTCCTACCTCCCAGTTCTCAGCTCCATTATCTTATCAAGGCTAAGCTGTTATTACACTTTTCAGAGGATTTGCCAGACTCGTAGATTTGTGATATACCAGTTTCCTTTGGCATATGGTCGGGGCGTGACCCGACCATATGCCGTAGAGATTGAGATTTGAATTTTTACGGCGTTAAATTTAAATTTGCGTTACGCAGCAGCCGCACTGAGCTGCAGTCCGCGGATGTTTGCCACTGCCGCAATGTGTGATGAATGGATGTCGCTCGCTTGCCACTGCTGTGCCACTGTTGTAACATTACTGAACTTTTAAAGCTATCATATTATTAGAACCATTATCACTTTTCCACATTTCTTACAACTTCACCTTCTTCTTACACATTTTAACCAGCAATCCAGTTTAGCTTTAGCATTAGCTTTTAAAAAAAAACAACTTTAATTATTCCATCTTTTTTACATTAGTGGTCACTTATCAATGAAATTCATACTTATTAAAACCATTCCCACTTTTCTAACTATTCTCACTATTTCAGCTTCTTACAGATTTCAGCTATTAATCCAGTTTAGCTTTAGCAATTTAGCTATTCAGCATTCATACGCATTTTCTGCAGGAAATGCATTTTGTGGTTACCATTTGAGAAACCGGCCCATCTGGTCTGTTAGAGTATCATCACTAAAAGATGTAATACAGCAAAGGTGTCCCAAGGCACTCCATATGTTCCAGTGTGGATACTTAAAAGGCATTTAGCCAGTGAAAACAGTGTTATTGTTCAATAAGGGGGGCCTTAAATTAAATTTAGATTGTATTATTTTAAATTGTTCAATGTCTGCTAAAAAACAGACCTATGAACTCTAGAGTTCATAGGTCTCACTTTATTATGAAACACCTGATAAAAAATTGAGAAAAGTGAGTCATGAATTAGAGAGAGCATATTCTGTAGCTCTCCAGGGTATCACAAATGAGTCATACTTTATGATGCCAGAGTTGGAAGGCCCAAGAAAAAATAAATTTGGGAGAAAAAGCCCTACAGGCATGTTTTTTTTTTAGGTTGCTTTCTGTTCCATATTGAACTGCATGAAGGGATTCAAATCTGGATGTGAAAACTCCAACATGCACTGCAGAGGTTAGGACATACAGTATGTCTGGATTTTACCAACCGAAAAGGTATTTTGCCACTGATCCACACAGTCCCACATATTTGAGAAAACGTACTCTGCTTAGCGAGTGTGCCCTCTGAGCTGTTCTGCCCTGAAACGTTTCCACACCTTACATATTTGCATTTTACACCTTAGTAACAGTCTAATAGGCTACGCTATTGGGAAGACTCAAACTGAATCACTAAATGGTTGAACTTGACCTCTGGTCACCCCACAAGTCTGTTGAAAATGATTTCCTTATCGGGCCATCATACGCAGGGTGTTTCTCAGAAGTGATTTGATTGGCTGCACTGAATTTGACCCCACCCCTAAATATGATAAATAATGTTTTCTCATTGGGCATTGAGCCATTTCCAGTACTGCCTTAGATTGGCCGTAGGTTAAACTTCTATAGAAGCCATAACATATACTAGTATCTACTAAATAAGTTAAAAAAAAAACTCCATACTGTGGTGTCTTTGGTGTGGTTTGATGTAGTGAGGAAAAACAGATCACTCTGACACAGCATAAGAAAATTTTTTCCCAGTTAAAGTCAATTTGTTAAAAAAAAATGCTTATAGTCCAGTATAGGGATGCAATGATTATAGATTTTGTTGGTACAATTTTAGTCTGAAAAATAATCACAGTTTCATGATTATCATGATTATTATGCATTAATTAATTTCACTGCTAATGTAAGAAATTACTTGAACACTCTAGATTTTAATGTGTTATTTACTGCTGCCTTTTGAAACAGAAATAACACAGTAACAGTTTTGAATATTTAGAAAATGATTTTATTTGTGTCTAATGGAGATATCTCTTTGCAGCCTTACGTCCAATACGTACTACCGGCACATACGGGTACTTCACTAAAACTCAAGGCCACGCCCCCTTTTGGGGGATAGAAAACAGACGATCCCATAGAAGTCAATGCAATTTGACGTGTGTTTGAATCATAATTTTGACAAATGTGTGTGGATTTTTTTTTAAACAGATGGTTTGTTTTATACACATGTCTAATGTTTATTGTGTGACTTTGCCTGAACCTGAGCGTTCACGATACCTTAATAAACTAAGGTTGATCGCCGTCATGTCCCCTCAGTCTTCCCCCCTATCAGTAGATCAATGACCCAACACGGTGGCCGCATACTGCTTATGTAGAAATACATATCTGATTAAATCACTATTGTTAGGCTGAGTGTCATCTGTAATTAATCATTAATCAATTATAGCGCCCCCTAAAGGCCGATCTTCGCCAAATTTGGAACAGAGCATCGTAGTGGGATGTTGAACAATAATCTCAAGTTCTTTGCTGATAACATTTAATTTGGCCAAGATATGATATATGTGTGTGGTAGCTAGCTAGGAAAATGTGTTTGGTCGTCAAATGTGCATACTTTAACATAGCAAAATTCTTGTAATAACTTTTTTTTTGGGTAAATGAGGTCAATTACCCATTGTACATCTACCCTGTTAATTTAAAGTTATTCACTTTAGTGTAAGTGGTGAATCCAAATGTGGGTCCCATGGGCCACACCCACTTTGACCGATCAGTACCCCACTGTACGGTGGGCCTCAGGAGTGGGCCTAGAGGGTACCCATCAAATTTTGTAAAACTCAGATGAGCCGTACATGAGATATAAACTTTTTGTACTTGTAGCAGCCCCCTAGTGGCCAATTTTCGTAAAATGTGTGGGGCACCTCCAGATGGTCATGGCAAACAAGAAGCTAAAGTTTTGCGTTGATAGCATTTATTTTGGTCGAGATATGGCAAAGTTAGTGCTTTCCTAGTTAGCTACACAAATTTGTTCATGCGTAATATGTGCAATTTTTATCCTATAAAAAATTCTCGGTCTGGAGATGCTACTTGCAAAGTTTCGTGCAGATCGGTCGCACAGTCTAGGAGATCGAAAAAGTAGGTTTTTGATAAATCGCGATTTTTCACGCATAAAAGTCTAGGCGGAAATGGCCGTGGTCTATATCTCGAGATTCAGTTGGATCCAGGGAACATGAGGATATATGGTTTTTGAATGTTCAATGTACGGTTTGGGAGTTATAGGGCCAAACGCGTTTCTTTCCGCTATAGCGCCACCTAGTGGTGGAAGTGGGTCAATTGTTGCGCCTGAGGTCCTTGCGGAGTTTTGGACCAGTCCTGTAAATGGCACCCCCCACCATGTATGGTTTAGGCTGTAGCGGGAATTTTACACAGAGAAGAATAATGATGTAGATGATGGAAAATCCTTAGAAAAACAATAGGGTTCCACAGCCCTGCTGTGTGAACCAGCCCCCTCGGGCTTGGACCCCTAATAAACAAAGTCGCTCGCAAGCTTACCAACTTGGGAGGAATCCCCCGTTGCAGCTGCAGCTGTCGTGAGGTCAGGGGCTGGCTCTGCGTTTTCCCGGTGTTTGCTAACTTTATGTAGGCTAACGTTAAACGTTAAAATAAAGCAAGTTTCCAAGTCTAATCAACAACAAAAAATGGCATCTTATATAACCACTTTGCCACACTGCTATAGTTTGTACACTATACTTTCTGTTGAAGTCTCAAGCTAAGCACAGATATCCCTTATGACACCATCAGACCAAAACAGTGATCTTAAAGATGCAAAAATGCTCTGCAGAGCTGAAATGGTCAACAGAGTCAGGTTGGTACAGAACACATAAAAGTGTTTTCTTATCTGAAAATTATTTGTCAGTTCCTTTCAAAACGGTTACAAATCAATTGTTTGGGTTTTAAGCACAAAAACGATTTAGTTAAATTTCTTCATAGCAATGACTCTTTGTACTTCCGTACTAACTTCCGACTTTCAGGCTTTTTGTAGATGGACATATCTTTTGTTGCATCTAAATATGAATGTGGATAACATAAGTGATAGTGAAATGCTTGCTACAGTTTCATTTCTAGTAGTCTCGCTTTGACAGACCATCCGCCACATGCTGCAGAGGAGGGTCTGGCTAGTCCAGGGATGAGAGAAAAATGTGCTTTGGTTTATTGGCATTTCTTTAAACCAATCACAATCATCATGCGTGGCGCTAAGCTCCACACGGAGCCGCTGCAAAATATACTCAGGAAAGAGCTTGTTTTAATGGAATGTGTAAGTTCAAAGTTGTTTTAGTCGTGTGAGAGAAAACTCTGATTGGACAGATAGTCCATAGTCCTCAGAAATCCACCGGAGTTTAGAACGCCAACACAAAGAACGAGGAAGGAAACAGACGTCGGCGAAAAGACATGCATCCGGCGGAATTTCCTGCGACACCGGAACAATCCCGGAAGTGTAACGTTGAGTATATAGACTACATTTCTAGTGATGAATCTGCGAAAACATTTTATTTATGTGATCCATGCTTTGTTCTATAGCCCCTCCCTCTCTTCAGTCACTTATACAGAAATATAAAAGATTATGGATCATTTTATTTCTATAATTTGTAGCTGACTTAACAAGCTGACTTTGCTACTGGCTGTTGAAACAGGTTACGTCCCTTACGTTCGAAAACCAGCCACTGGCGACTTGACCAGCTGAGTCGCAGGTGACGCCATCAGCCGGCTTGAGTCGAGAGATGGCCGGTTCAGACCACTGCAACTTTTCCCTGCAACGTTCTAAAACGGTTTTGTCTCTTTGCAAATCTTTGGTCCGAACTGGGCTTTAACTTTTAAAGACTTGTTTGTTGACCCAGAAGTGCTCGGGTTAAAGTACAGGGTCACTAGTGATAGCCAAATGAAGCCTTGTGAAGCTTTGTGAACAATGTTATTTATTTTCTGAGTCCACTAGATGGAGCCCTTGGTTTAGGAATGGCAAATTAGTGGGTAACACTTTACAATAAGGTACACAAAAAAATAGGTAGTAAATGATTAGTTACTATTTTTGAAAGAGTAACGAATGATTAGTTACTGTTTTTCAGAAGGGTAGTTACTGTTTGAAAGAGTAACTAATCATTCGTTACTCTTTCAAAAAATAGTAACTACCCTTCTGAAAAACAGTAACTACTACTACTTTAATCATGTTTAATGCTTTTACCGATTTCACCTTAAATTAATGAAGGATGCCTTTGGCACAATGACATATGTATTGTAAACCCCTTTATACAAATTATGCTTTTTACAGACCTTTTCTTTGTAGTGCTGCTTTGTAAATGGCCAAACAGTACCGCATAGGTAAAAGCTAAATTACAAAGCTACACCTTAAGCAGAAATATGCAGTGGTGGAAGAAGTGCTCATGTAAACTCATGTAAATGAAGCAATACTTCACTAAATGTAAAAGTATCCCTTAAAATGTTAATGTTATGTTAAAATGTTTTAGCTGGTCGTGGAGGAGCTAATTTCAACTACAGTATATGCTGAAGTATATAATATATATTTTCTATTTATAGAAAACTTATTTTTTTATTGCATTTTGCACCGTGGGTCCAAGAGGACTGAAATTTCATTTGTGCTGTATGTCATGCATGTATAGCACATCTGACAATAAAGCTGACTTGACTTGACAACAGCCTAAGGGTAATTTAACAGTGTAGTGACAGCCAAGTGAAGCTTCGCAAACCATTTTCTTTATTTTCTGAGCCCACTAGATGGCGCTCTCTGTTCAACAAAGGGTTGAAAGCACACTGAATTGCCATTCCTAGAGCCTTTTTCTGAAAAGGCTCTAGGAATGGCAATTCAGTGTAATGAGGCTTCATTTGGCCGTCACTAGTGATATGGCATATGTTAATCTCTGTCATATGTTGTCTTTGTAAAATCCTCATCAGAAAAAGTAACTTTGTAACTACTGCTGTGAAATAAATGTAGTGAAGTAGAAGTGGAAAGGGACATAAAATAGAAAGATGACATAAAGTACGAGTACCTCAAAACGTCAGTAAGTCTACATTCCATACCTGGAAATATGAATCAGTGAATAGCTGTATGCAGAGCCTTGTTTTAAATGACCAGTATAGCACATTCAATAATTATAATGGAAGTGTTACATAAAGGTGTCCTTCTGCATTTGTGACTGGTATAGCAGAGCAGTAAAGCAGTCTTTCACTTCTTTCACTTTCTTCTAATTCACTTACACTCCATCCAGTCTGCATACACTGAGAGAGGACAGATCAAAAGTGGTGTGTGTACACCAATGCATTATTAAATACACTCTCTGTTGCTCCCTATAGTCCGTCCTCTATCTGATAAAGTGTTATATCATCTGGGCTCAAACCAAACATGAATTAATGCCTGGCCTCCAAGCCTGACAGCCTGCTCTTGTAAAGTACACACACACACACACACACACACACACACACACACACACACACACACACACACACACACACACACACACACACACACACACACACACACTCACTCACTCCCAAGCCATCTGGCAGGATGGACTGCTTTTGGAGCTGATATGTAGAGTATGCTTTTGTACTGTCTTTATTTTTTACACTACAACAAACAACAAATACCTCCAAGTAATGATCATCAGAACACAAGTAAGGAAGCATAAAGAAAGGTAAGTGTAAGTGATGCTAGCAAAGCTAGCTAGCTAAAGTTATCAATTAGAGCTGGGCGATATGGAGAAAATCAAATATCACGATATTTTTGACCAAATACGTCAATGTCGATATTGCGGCGATATTGTAGGGTTGACTATTGGTGCTTTCACAAAAGATTAACAATGAGATTTTTTATAAATAATCACCAATAATGTGGATACAATGACTAAGTGGGTAAAGGCAAATAATAAAACAGCTAGTAAGTAGTAGTAGTTTGGTAAGTTCAGAAAATTACATCACCTTACTGTAATGCAGCCTTTAAAACCAGGAACAGTTACACTATTAACAAGTCACAACAAAAATAAATGTTGTTAAGTTGGTATGCCAACCAGCTTCAAACTTTAGCAGTTCTTTTGCAGAAAAATGACCATATTTGCCTTCTCTGGCAAGAAACACACCTCTCCTGACTTATGGCATGTCCTGCACAGGAGAAACCTCTCTCAGATGGTGTCCAAGAGGCCTGTGAACACACAGGTATGAGTTTGAAAGGGCAGACAATTTGGGGATTCTGTCCCACCTCCCCCACCACCAGGCTACAGGGTCTTGTCCTGAACTATAGACTAGCAGAACAAGTGTAATATGTTTACTAGCGATCACGTGCAGTGAATGGTTAATATGCTTTTACGTCCGTTTTGGTGAGCCCAGAGGGAAAATATGGAATTTGAAAAGTAGCCTACATTTACGATCGCTAGCTAACGGTAGACTACACAGAAAGTGTGATATTTTTACGTCCGTTTCGGAGTGTGTACAAAAAAAAGTTTATCAGCTGTGATTGTAGAGTGCATGTCGGGGGAATAGCGCGGACCCGCGCTTCACACGGCAAGCCTCTGTACCAAAACTCTCTTCACCCCTCACCCAAAGTGATTTAACGAACGTAAAAAACGTTTCAGTTGTTTGGTCTGGTCTTGGTCTTGATTCGGTCTCGCCCTGTTGTGGTCTTGGTCTTGTCTCGGTCTCAACCCCTCAAAGTCTCGGTCTTGCCTCAATCTCGATACAATCTGGTCTTGGTGATGACTTGGTCTTGGTTTAGGTGGTCTTGACTACAACACTGCTGCTAAGGCTGACAGGTTTACTACGTAGGTTTTTGTAAGAATGAGGGTGTGGGACAGAAATTAAACTTCTGACCAATCAGTTTCTTTTGAGCCGCTACAGCCAATGCAATAGAGCCCAACAGTGACTGCCCACTTTTTTAACGTCTTCTGGTTACGGAAGTTTTTTTTCTCCATTCAATTGTTCAATTGACGTTTCACTAAATGCTTATTAAAAGAGTTTTAAGTCTGGAACCAAGCAAACCAGCTACAAGAGTAATCAAAAAAGGCAAAAGGTACAAGACTGTGTACAACTATCATAGACTTCAATGGTAGAAGCTCGCACTAGCCGTTCACGGGTAAACATTGCCATGATAACAGCGAGTTGGACCAATCAGAGATGTCGCTGTTATGCTTGTGGGTAGTGTAGTATTTCTCCACAAGATGTTTTTCTTAAAACAAGGTTGATTTCATACGGATTTCCAATTTCTTTTTGTGCCGACTTTTTACTTTTACTCCTTCCCAATGAAGAAAAAGTCGTCTAGAATACGTTTAAAAGACGTGATTTATGGACATCCAGAAGACGTCCTCTCAAGAACACTCTACATTTGGGGTCTTCAAAAAATTTTTAAGTAAAAGAGACAGATCAGGGACCCAGTACTACTTATATTGTATAAAATTAAGTTGAATATTAAACTGGGCCTACAATAATGTGTAGGTCAGCCTAAAGCCTTTTTCATACTTATTTAGTGCATAGAATACTAAGCTATTAAAATAATAATTTTTGGCATGATTTTATAAATCATGTTTTAATGTAAAACACACAAGTGGCACAGTGAATCCTTAGGATTAACTATCCTTAGGATTAACTATCTGTGAACGCTTAGTGACTACCTTATCTATGAGCCAGTTAACCTGTCTACAGAGGAGTTGATTCACAAATTGTGAAGCAGATTTATATTTGCTAAAAATATTGCAAATTATATGTTTATATATATATATATATATATATATATATATATATATATATTTATGTTTATTCATATTAAGGTATTTTAATTTTCTTGGGAACTTAAAAAAAAAAAGGGGTGCACGATATATCGACTCAATATCGTTATCACAGTATCACGCACGATATTATACCGAAAGTCTCGCGATAATTACGCGATATTTTGTTTGCGTTGCATCCCGCCCAACATGTACCCAAAGAGTATAGAAGCAACAAGAGGCGAAACTCAATAGAACGTTGTGTTACATTCAGTCCAAGATGGCGGAGCTGCAGTTCCATTGAGTTTCCCCTCTTGTTACGTCTATACTCTTTGATGTACCTCTCGAAAAATACACATCACTTGGTAGCGTTGTATTTCCCCCGACTCATTTCCTGGTTCTCCTTCTCCATAAACAACATGAAATCAAGGAGAGGGTTAACTTTTCCTGCTCCTGATTTCCCACCGTGGTCAGAAAGAACAGGGGAGACACTTTGTTTCTCTCACTATGACTCTAGAGTCACTACTCGCTCTCACTTCTTCCTCGCTCTACCACACACACACACATGCCGACTCGACCATGGGCTCGACGCACACACCAGAGCATGTATAAAGACCAGCTGTGTGCAGCCTCCACAGAACCATAAAACAAAGCGAAAGAAAAGAAAGGACCTAAAGAGAGAGCGAAGAGTGGAGCAAAAAGAACACAAAAGTAAGAAAATGAGTGTTGCTCTGGGAGACGACGAAATAACAGAGATTGAAAGGAAGCTTTAGAGGCCAAAAGTAACCTACAGTCACATTAGCTACAAAAGAGAGCGATATGCACTCGCTTGTGGGCGCTCCTGGGCATGCCTAGCCTACACCTGGTTGCTTGGCAACAGTAAACAGAAATTCTCCGGTGCTACCTTAAACCACGTCTTAAAAGTTACTTCAGAGGTATTGGTATTGTTAGTTTCTCGTCCAGGCGGTATATGATGTGCTTCCTAGCCCATCAAACCTTCACATATGGGGCAAAGTGGAGTCACCAGCTTGTACACTGTGCTCCAAGCGTGGAACCCTAGAGCACATTCTGAGCAGCTGCTCAAAGGCACTGGGAGAGGGAAGGTACAGGTGGAGACATGACCAGGTGCTGAAGGCCATTGCTGAAGCCATTGCTGCAGGAGTCGAGTGGGCCAAACGTTCCCGCCCCTCCATGCAAGCCATCACCTTCATTAGAGCTGGAGAGCAACCAAGACCAGCTGCAAAAACATCTGCAGGAATCCTGGCCACTGCGAGAGACTGGCAGCTGTTGGTGGACCTGGAGCAGCAACTCAAGTTCCCCAACCACATTGTGACCACCACCTTAAGACCAGATGTTGTTCTCTTGTCTGAATCCACCAAACAAGTGGTTCTGTTGGAGCTAACAGTCCCTTGGGAAGACCGTTTGGAAGAGGCCTTTGAAAGGAAGCTTGCCAAGTACGAGGGACTGGTTAGCAAGTGTTGACAAGCCGGATGGAGAGCAAGGTGTTTCCCAATAGAGGTTGGAAGCAGGGGCTTTGCAGCCCGATCACTGTTCAGAGCCTTCAGCGTGTTAGGCATTGATGGAGTGAGAAGGAGAAGAGCCATCCACAATACCACCGAAGTGGCAGAGAAAGCCTCAAGATGGCTATGGCTAAAGAGAGGAGATCCTTGGGGGCAGAGTAGCTAGATTCACCAACTGGACACAAGCTGGGGTCTGATCAGCCTCAGCTGGGTCGCCTGGAGGAGGGTGTATGATGTTGAAAGACCCGAAACATCCAATGATTCCAGGAACATCACTGAAGATGTGTCCAGTAGCATCAGATGTATTTGCACAGCTTTAAGTCACAAGAACGATGTTTTTGGATTTAAAAGTATTTATTTCTCGATAAAAGTAACACAATATATGAGATTAAATGCCAAACATATCAGATATATACATAAATACGATGTACTGAACTGAAGTGTTTTTCGCCATCTTGAATTATTTTCTTCGACTCGCTCGAACCACTGACATACGTCACGCTGCCCTCACGCTGCCTTCACTCTGATTGGCAGTCGCTCGTGGCCAAACGGCCACTCCCAGAGTGATAAAGAAAGACATTATATATTTATAATCTCTATGACATTTATATCTCTATGGCTCTGGCCACTCCCATTGAAAATGAATGGTAGCCTGTCGCTTTGTCTCTGTCTCTTGTAGCTAATGTGACTGTAGGGTAATGCCTCCTCCTCGGTAGCTTGGAAATACTTTGGCTTTAAGCCAACAGATGTGCATTGCATTGTTTTTTATACTGTAGTGTATATACAACCAGTACAACATGTCCTGTTCATTATCGATATCGCAATATCACAATTTTTCAATATCGTGCACCCCTACCCTAACCCTAGTAATGACACTTTTCAGATTCCCGTTACATTTATATAGCCATGGAAAGATGCGTACACAGACACGCTGTCTCTTAGCCATGCTGTCTCTCCACCACAACTGGCATCTTTTTTCTTTGCTATTTTTCTCAGTGTTATTTATCAACTAATTCTGGTTGTCAATGGACATCCAGATTATAGCCAGCATCAACGTCTATTCTCAACTAGTTCTGTCTGTTAGTGGACGTCTAGATTATGGCCTGACTGGACATCATTTCTCAGTGTTATTCATCAACTAATTCTGGTTGTCAATGGACATCCAGATTATAGCCAGCGTCAACGTCTAGTCTCAACTAGTTCTGTCTGTTAGTGGACGTCTAGATTATGGCCTGACTGGACATAATTTCCCATTGTCGTTAATCAACTTATTCTGGCTGTCAATGGACGTCCAAATCATGGCCTGGACGGACGGACGGGATTTCACCCTGTTTAGTACGTCCACAGACGTTGCTTGCTCAGAGGGTTACATTTTGAACACGAATATCGGTACTTTCTACTCCTTACATTTTACAAAATTGGCTCGTTACTTGAGTTTCAAATAATTTCAGTGGAGTTACCGTTATTATTTTTTGCGTCATCAATACAGAATTCAATCTAATTGGATGGGAATATACGTTGCACTTGACGCACCACTACAAGACGACTCGACAGATTCGGCGGCATTCATTCGCAGCAAATGATTGAGGCTTGATGGCGGTAACGTTAATGGGAAGATTAAAAAAGAGAAACTGGATCTGTGAATTCTCACACAATCACAATTGAATTCATATCTTGCTACTCAGTCAGAATCGTATTAACCTGGAGTCCCAGTCTCTGTCACAATTATCATATATGTGATGCTTTAGGCCTATTGGCAGACATCCATTTAAAATGTAGGCAATGGCATATAAAGAGCCTTTTTTTCATGTCAGTTTCTCAGCTTGCACTCTAGTAACTTTTTTGTGGTCCAGGTAGCTTTGAATAAAAAATGGTTGTCATTCGCAAGGCTACTTTTACTTTGATACTTTAAGTTTGAGTATAAGAGTATATTTTAAGTATCTGTACTTCAACTTGAGTACAGTAAGTACTTTTGTCATCTCTGTACAGAATCTGCTGAGACTCAAACATCCAGTCCAAAAATAAGCTAATAAGCTAAATGAGAGCATGCATCTGGTGTTGATTCCCAGTGGGTTTGACACTACAAGCAACCCCATTATACAATCACTTGTCTACAACATCAAAAATATCACTAGGTGAACCTTAAAGGACACAGGTTTAAATAGACAGCATGAATCTACCTGCATATGTTTCATTACTGTGGACTCATAATTGAAAGGTGAAGCTGGTGTCCCAAAAGGTCTAGAATATCCTTGAGGTAAAATTATACTGGAGCCATCTCAAGTGTACTTAATAAAACAGTAGACTGTTAAATGTGAGTTTTAAAAGCTGAAACTATCAACTCTAGATATTCATCAATAACTCAGCCCTGTGCATATACTGTATATTATATATATGTGTGTGTGTGTGTGTGTGTGTGTGTGTGTGTGTGTGTGTGTGTGTGCGTGTGTGTGTGTGTGTGTGTGATGGGGAAGGACCTGGAAAAGGTGGTCCAAAAATCTACACCTTAACTACACCGGTGCACAAGGGATATACTAAATCTGTGGCTACTTGTTTTGATATCGACTCGTTTTGACTGCCGAGGTAGCGGCCGTAAACAACAAGAGCTACGGTGAGTTGTTCAAAACCTTTTTTTTTAGTAAACTCTGGGTACACAAACAATGTTCTCAATGCTCGAGTTCATGTGTAGAGACCCTGGTGATACTTGGAGCAAAGTTTCATATTGTGTCAAGCCTTTTTAGTGTTTTAAAAATAGCTATTTTGAGGCTAGCATAAAAGTGCCCCTATTACTCCCATTCAAAAGGCCATTTGACCAAAATACGAAAATACAGTACATCTTAAAAGTGGCGCTTCCATCCTAAATATGCTTTTAAACTAAAGTTTGACTCGGGTACATTCACAAAAAGACCCTAGGTTTCATTTTGGCGAGAGTTACGCTTTAAGATGCTAGCCACATCTCCCCAGATACTACTACAACTGCACGTGTTGTGCAACAATGACAATAAATGAAACTTTAGCCTGATTTCACAGGTGTATTTTGAAATGAATAATAATCTGAATAATACTGTATTTGTCATGGAAAGGGTCTCTTCGAGGCAATCAGACATTAACGTGGCTTTCACAGGAATAGAGGTCTATGCTAAATCCTAGTTTATATAGAAAAATTGTAGCATTAGCTAGCATGTTAGTAATTTTGCCAAGCCAGTTTGACAGTTTTCAGTCTAGCTTCAGTTTAAGCTTTTCGTTAAGCCTACCTGTCACTATTATGACTACAAACAGGTGAAAAAAAGGTAAGGCTTTTAGATTAAATGACAATTGCAATTGTTGTTGTTTACTAGCAGTTTTAAACAGATTAATCCCTTATTGTGTGTAGGAATGGCATTTTTAACGTATCTCCCTCATTAATGCAAATACTTGAGTTCAGTCCAAAATTTCGGTGATTCGGCTCGGCTACTGCACGCATATGTTGTATTGGCGACCCAATAGAGTGTCACCTCTTTATGACCTCCTTCTGAAATACAGCTCTGATGTATGATCATTTTTATTTAAATGCAATTATTGTTCAAACTTTCTACTGGCCATTTCCATTCATTTCAGAGTGCATTCATTTGTGTCATGGTCCGGCTGTGCCTCTCCTTCATAGTGTTTCCTAAAGGTACATTTTTGGGCTTTTATGGCCTCTCTCTGTCTGTTTGTGCCTCTCTGGGCGTGACACTCCAGTTCCCTCCTGCTACCAATCAACCTGCAACCATCCACTCATCAAGCTCCTGCAGTGTATATACCCCAGCTTTACACTCCAATCTTCGCTAGTTTGTTCAGTTCGCCAAGGTGATACTAATATTACAGCCAGTCTTTTGTTTGGTCAACATTTGCCTTGTTTGCTTGAGCTTTTGACTAACTTGTGCCTTCCTGTGCCTCAGGTCCCCTCTCCTCCTGTGGTCTCTGTATGCCTTGCTCAGCGTCTCAGTCTGCTTCCCAGCCGACTCCCAGCCTGCACCCACTTCACTAAATAAACTGCCTCTGAACTGTTTGCAAACTACTGTCTGTGTTCTGCTTCTGGGTTACACAACAATTTAAATGTGTCCACTTATAACATAATTTCATGTTGTGCAGAATCCCATACTGTATTTACTTAGACTTACTGACGTATATTCCAACATATTGATGCATGTGTCTTTCTCAGCCATTTGAAACTACATGTACATTTATACCAGACGTAGCTGTTGTTCATGCTGTTAATAACTCACAACTCCCATTATGGTCACTATAGAGGGCATAAACCCCCCCTAGCTGTTATATCTATGTCATACTGTATTTGTATAAGTGCATACTGAAGAAAATTATTTCATTTTCAGTAAGGGCTTCACATGACTCGAGGTTGTACAGCTGCTTCCTTACAAATGGCCCCACTACTGAAGCTGTAATATGTACTGGTCTTTAGTGGATGTTGCTTTTTGTAAAACAATAAGGGAGATGTATGGCTATAGACACAGCTGGGTAAGCTGTATAAACAGTAGGGAGAGGGAGAGAATGGGTAGGTGTGAAAATGAAAACACATACACACACTATGTAGATGTCACACTGGATATAGTATGCTGCTAAGTGATGCACTGACTGTTTATTTAATAGAACATAGACACTGGAAATGGCATAGACACTGGAAATGGCAATGAGCCCAGCTGGATATGATGTATGTCACCAGGAGACTGCAGCAGGAAGAGAGAGAGAGAGAGAGATCTCTCAACACACACACACACACACACACACACACACACACACACACACACACACACACACACACACACACACACACACAATCAACATCTCAGACCCACTACATACACATACTACTCCATATTAAGGGTTGTTGATATAAGTACTTGTGGCCAGCTGGATATATGCTGTATAAAATCACAAACGGCTGCAGAGATGGTGTGTACTGTAAGTATAAAGGGAAATAGAAAATGAATGAGAAAGGGAAGTGCAGGGAAATTTACAAATACAGAAGAGTAGGGAGAAAAAAAAAGATAAAGAGGAAGAGAGTGATAACAAGGAAGAAGTAGAGAGAGTGTGTGTGTGTGTGTGTGTGTGTGTGTGTGTGTGTGTGTGTGTGTGTGTGTGTGTGTGTGTGTGAGAGAGAGAGATTGAGGTTAGACTGCAATGCTGCAAAAATGTATTACAGATGGTTTTATGGCTGTACCTGCTGCTCACGAGACATTAGTGAACCTATGCTGCCACTCTGTGGTCAAATACGGTTATAGACAATCAGTGGTAGAAAGTAAAATGTCTTCAAGTACAGTACTTAGTGGTGGAAGAAGTACTCAGATCTTTTACTGGAGTAAAAGTAGCAATATCACAATGAAAAAATACTCCATTACAAGTAAAACTGCAATAACTTAAGTAAAATACAGTAGTAGCAGCAAAGTTTACAAAATGATCACAAGTACTCATGCAAAATGGCCTCAATTAAAGTGTTGTATTCATTATATGAGCTACACGCATGCCAAAGATGCCCTCAAATTTGATTCATTCAATAAATTATAATTTTTTGTCTTAAATCCACCAGCCATTTTTAATATTATACCAACATTTGCAGCATCGTGAGCCTTTTTGGTAAGGTTACTAGGAAAACTCAGCCCAGAGTAGTTTTATTCTCCTCGAAACAAGTTTTATTTTTAAGGAACTAAACCACAAAAAAATCGCAACTTTTTTTTGCAATTGTCACTGTCTCTCGCAAGTTCATTGCAACAAAAATACAAAAGACATCGCAACTTTTATCAATTTTTTTTTACAAAAGCTCCTGTAAAATCAGGCATTTTGGGCCACAACAATCTAAAAAAAAGGCCGTGAAATCCTAAAGGGACTGGCTGTTTACAAGGTCTAGCCTGTTCAGCGGCCATAGCCGACAGCAGTGAGTTATTTTAAGCCAAGAGAGGGGGGCTGTATATTGGGAAGAGAGAATTTGCATAAAGTTGAATCCAGCCAACTTTATGTAAATGAGGAGCGGGCATCTCGACTCAACGTCTTTCAAAAGCTGATGAAAATCTTTCAAACTGACCTTTGTCGATTTGAAATGAAGACAGATTCAGCAACTGCATAGCCTGTTGTTTTCAGAAACACGTTTCGGTAAACAATTTCTGTAAAATAAGAGATCATATTCCAAATGAGCCACCAGCAGTAGCTCAGCCCATAGGGACTTGGACTGGGAACTGGAGGGTCGCTGGATCAAGTCCCCATATAGTCCATGTACGGACTGTGGAGTTGTAGCTGGAGAGGTGCCAGTTCACCTCCTGGGCACTGCTGAGGTGCTCTTGAGCAAGGCACCAAACCCCCAACTGCAGCCCCCTCACTCTGACATCTCTCCATTAGTGCATGTTTAAGGTCCTGTTTGTGCATGTGTGTGTATTTCGGGCTGTGTGTAATTTAATCCCCTCTTGGAGATTGGACCTCGAGGCGGGGATCGATGCCCTCCCACTACGGCTCTCCCCGTCTCCGGAATGGCCAGGGGCACCGCTTCGACGGTCTTCCCCTCTGCCACAGGCGGCTCCACTCTCCACCGCTCTTCCTAGATCTGCCAGACATCATTAAGAAGGCGGCAGACCAGAGAGGCATAGCGCTGCCAGATGAACACCCAGCCCTTGGTCGCGGCCTCTTGAGTGGAGATGTGTATGTCCAGGAGCCACTGTCCAAGCGAGCTTTACAGAGCTTGGGCCGTTTGTGGAGGAGGCGCTCTCCCAGCCCAGGAAACTGAAGGCTCTGGTTTCCCGCTACGCCCCGTTTACCTGGGTTCAAGGCGACACAGAAGCAGGCTTCCCTTCGGTCCCTCCCCTGGAGCAGAGCCTGGCGTCCATCTTGCTTCCGAGGGCCACCTTCTTCGGCCACCGGAAGCCCATGCCTCCGTCCCCCCGGGATCAAGTCTGTGCGCAGGTCACTGACCGGTCACACCAGTGTGCGGCCCAGGGCCTCGCAGCACAAAACAATATAGCGTTGCTAGCCTCCACTGTTTCCACCACGGCCACCACTCCGGGGGCACTTCCCCTGGAGCTAGCCTCGGAGATTGGCAAAGCTATGACCGCCATCCTCACCCTGACAACGGTCCACGGTGGCGCTGTCGAGGATCATGGCGTGGCAGACTGTGGCCCAGCGCAACATCTGGCTCCACATGTCGTAGCTACCCACGGAGGTCAGATGCAAGCTCCTGTACAGCCCACAATGGACTATTTGGGCCCCGCCTACAGACAACCACGTCCCACCTTCATCAGGCGGTTGAGGAAGCAGAGCAGCTACGGAGGCTCGGTTCCTGGAAGGCGGGCGGGTTGCGTCCCATTCTCGACCTGGGCTAGGCTTATAACACGGAGGGGGCGGAGCCCCCAGGGCATCCTAGCACATTCTACTAGGGCACTGTCAGCGTCTGCAGCCCTTTTCAGGGGCATGACAGTAGCCGACATCTGCGCAGCGGCTTCCTGGGCATCCCCATGCCTATTCATCCGGTTCTATCTGCGTGATATGTCCGAGCCCTCAATGACCCACTTGGTCCTATCCACACTCAACAACAAATGATGCGCCGTTGCATGTGTGTTTTGCCTGCTGTCCTCATTCCTCCTGCACTGGGTGTCCCATAATTGTTAATCATTCAACAATTTATCACTAATCATGCACTCCCACAGTCATGACTTGTGCCTTACAATCAGTATTAGGCCAATTCATTATCATGGCAGGTTTTTTACCAAATAACATATTATCTGATACAATAAATTTTGAAAACAAAAAATTTGTCTATGTTCTGCTTGTGGACCCTGGGTCGCAAGTGGAATTGACTACATCAGCTTCGCCCTAACCCAATAGCGATAGCCTTAGAGGGCGAAGCCTATATGAAATAGAACAATAGTTACGTATTGTAACTCCAGAATCCATGAGTATTGGCGCAGCCCTCTAAGGTTCGGGCCACTTGCTCCAATAACATTAGCTGAAGAAAATGTTGATGTTGGGAGCTGATCAACGAGTCCGCTCATGTAATATACAGTTTCTGCGGACGTAGTTGAAGCCCATGCTGGACGCAAGGGCGGGAAGGAAAATCTTCACGACTGCGCATGCGCCAAGGGATACACCCAATAGCAATAGCCTTAGAGAGCTGCGCCTATACTCATAGAATCTGGAGTTACAATACGTAACTATCGTTAATGAAAGTTGGTGCAAAACAGTCAGTGTCAGAGAGAGAGAGACTGCACTAAACAAGTTGAACTACTGTCTGTGTCTCTATGCCCACACTACCTTCCCCGGGAATTCCCCCAGATATTTGTCACTGTTATGTACATTAACCCGAGAGCTAATGAGGAGGAAGCCTTGGAGTCTGTACTTAAAGTGACCCAGAGGTTGCAATCCATATCTCCTGATGCAACCATGATTGTGCTAGGTGACTTCAATCACTATTCATTGAAAAAAAACTCACAAGAATTTCTACCCATACGTCACCTGCCCAACCAGGCATAACAAGATTTAAGATGTGTTATGGTTCTGTCAAAGGAGCATTCAAGCCCTCCCCCTTTCCCCGCTGGGCGGGGCCAATCACAGCTGTGTGCAGCTCATACCAGTATACCTTTCTGCCCTCAGGACGGGCAAAATAATCTCAAGACAGATCGGCTGCACAGATCGGGTCATGTTTAAGGAATCTTTCAGTGACATTGATGAGCTGACCTGTCATCAGCAGCTATGTGACCTTCTGTCAAGACAGTGTGATTCCAGAAAAGACTGTTAAGGCATTTAACAAGGCAACAGCAAGCCTTGGGTGTCAAAAAAATCACTGAAAAAGTTGTTTGAAAAGAAGAGCATTTCGAGAGGGCAATCTTATAGAGTTGAACCTGCTTAAAAAAGAGATCAGGAGGGAAATAGGTCATGCGAAACAGAATTACAAGGAGAAGATGGAAAGAGAACTAACTAACAATAGGCTGGAATGGTTTAAAAACTATTGTTATTCTTGATGGTTTTAATTCTTTTTTTTTCAACCCTTTTATTCATCAATAACAACCAAGTTACATACTTACATGAAATACATTTGTTTTACTTTTTCATTTACAAAATAGAACCCCCATGGCCACCCTCCCACACACCCACCCTCATCAGAACCTCTGTGCGTCTCAGTATGTCACCAGTCAAACAAAAGACAGTAGTGAGTCACCTGTACTCTTATACATAATCCAGTAATAAAAAAAAACCCAAACCAGTAGTACATAAAACATTAATGCAAACTTCTTGAGGCCTCAGCCATCAAATTGTCTTAGTGCTTTACATGTCATTAGGGAATCTCAGGAAGGGACGTTTTTTTAAATATGTTATTAATGGGTTCCAGATACCATAAAAAAGGTCATTGGACCCTCTAAGTGCATACTTCATCTTTTCCAATTTCCATCTTTTCCATCTTCTTCATCCGCTTATCCGGGGTCGGGTCGCGGGGGTAGCAGCTCCAGCAGGGGACCCCAAACTTCCCTTTCCCGGGCCACATTAACCAGCTCCAACTGGGGGATCCCGAGGCGTTCCCAGGCCAGGTTAGAGATATAATCCCTCCACCTAGTCCTGGGTCTCCCCCAAGGCCTCCTCCCAGCTGGACGTGCCTGGAACACCTCCCTAGGGAGGCGCCCAGGGGGCATCCTTACCAGATGCCCGAACCACCTCAACTGGCTCCTTTCGACGCAAAGGAGCAGCGGCTCTACTCCGAGCTCCTCACGGATAACTGAGCTTCTCACCCTATCTCTAAGGGAGACGCCAGCTACCCTCCTGAGGAAACCCATTTCGGCCGCTTGTACCCTGGATCTTGTTCTTTCGGTCATGACCCAGCCTTCATGACCATAGGTGAGGGTAGGAACAAAAACTGACCGGTAGATTGAGAGCTTTGCCTTCTGGCTCAGCTCTCTTTTTACATCTAACGGTGCGATAAATTGAATGTAATACCGCACCTGCTGTGCCGATTCTCCGACCAATCTCCCGCTCCATTGTCCCCTCACTCGCGAACAAGACCCCCAAGGTACTTGAACTCCTTCACTTGGGGTAAGGACTCATTCCCTACCTGGAGAAGGCACTCCATCGGTTTCCTGCTGAGAACCATGGCCTCCGATTTAGAGGTGCTGATCCTCATCCCAGCCGCTTCACACTCGGCTGCGAACCGATCCAGTGAGTGCTGAAGGTCACAGGCCGATGATGCCATCAGGACCACATCATCTGCAAAAAGCAGCGATGAGATCCCCAGCCCACCGAACTGCAACCCCTCTCCACCCCGACTACGCCTCGATATCCTGTCCATAAATACTACAAACAGGATTGGTGACAAGCGCAGCCCTGGCGGAGGCCAACTCTCACCTGAAACGAGTCCGACTTACTGCCGAGAACCCGGACACAGCTCTCGCTTTGGTCGTACAGGGTGGATGGCCCTGAGAGGGACCCCCTCACCCTGTACTCCCGCAGCACCTCCCACAGTATCTCCCGGGGCACCCGGTCATACGCCTTCTCCAGATCCACAAAACACATGTAGACTGGTTGGGCATACTCCCAGGCTCCCTCAGGATCCTTGCGAGAGTAAAGATCTGGTCCGTTGTTCCACGACCAGGGACGGAATCCGCATTGTTCCTCTTCAACCTGAGATTCGACTATCGACCGAACCCTCCTTTCCAGCACCTTGGAGTAGACTTTACCGGGGAGGCTGAGAAGTGTGATACCCCTGTAGTGGCACACACCCTCTGGTCCCCCTTTTTTAAAAGGGGAACCACCACCCCGGTCTGCCACTCCTTAGGCACCGTCCCAGACTTCCACGCAATGTTGAAGAGGCGTGTCAACCAAGACAACCCCTCCACACCCAGAGCTTTAAGCATTTCTGGACGGATCTCATCAATTCCTGGGGGCTTTGCCACTGTGGAGTTGTTTAACTACCTCAGCAACCTCCACCAGGGAAATTGATGCCAATCCCCCCTCATCCTCCAGCTCTGCCTCTACCATAGAGGGCGTATTAGTCGGTTAGGAGTTCCTCAAAGTGCTCCTTCCACCGCCCTATTACCTCCTCAGTTGAGGTCAACAGCGTCCCATCCTTACTGTACACAGCTTGGATGGTTCCCCGCTTCCCCCCTCCTGAGGTGGCGAACGGTTTTCAGAAGTACCTTGGTGCCGACCGAAAGTCCTTCTCCATGTCTTCTCCGAACTTCTCCCACACACGCTGCTTTGCCTCTTTCACGGCAGAGGCTGCAGCCCTTCGGGCCCTTCGGTACCTTGCAACTGCCTCCCGGAGTCGTCTGGGATAACATATCCCGGAAAGACTCCTTCTTCAGTCGGACAGCTTCCCTGACCACCGGTGTCCACCACGGTGTTCGTGGGTTACCGCCCCTTGAGGCACCCAAGACCCTAAGACCACAGCTCCTCACCGCAGCTTCAGCAATGGAAACTTTGAACATTGTCCACTCGGGTTCAATGCCCCCCAGCCTCCACAGGGATGCACGAAAAGCTCCGCCGGAGGTGTGAGTTGAAAGTCTGTCGGACAGGGGCCTCCTCCAGACGTTCCCAATTTACCCGCACTACCCATTTGGGCTTACCAGGTCTGTCCAGAGTCTTCCCCCACCCCCTGACCCAACTCACCACCAGATTGTGATCGGTTGACAACTCCGCCCCTCTCTTCACCCGAGTGTCCAAAACATATGGCCTCAGATCAGATGAAACGATTATAAAATCGATCATTGACCTTTGGCCTAGGGTGCTCTGGTACCAAGTACACTTATGAGCATCCCTATGTTCGAACATGGTGTTCGTTATAGACAATCCATGACTAGCACAGAAGTCCAACAACAAACAACCACTCTGGTTTAGATCAGGAGGCCGTTCCTCCCAATCACGCCTCTCCATGTGTCTCCATCATTACCCACGTGCGCGTTGAAGTCCCCCCAGCAGAACTATGGAGTCCCCGACTGGAGCCCCCATGCAGGACTCCACTCAAGGCCTCCAAGAAGGCCGAATACTCTGAACTCTTGTTTGGTGCATATGCACAAACAACAGTCAGAGTTTTCCCCCCCACAACCCGCAGGCGTAGGGAGGCGACCCTCTCGTCCACCGGGTTAAACTCCAACGTAGCGGCGCTCAGCCGGGGGCTTGTGAGTATCCCCACACCCGCCCGGCGCCTCACACCCTGGGCAACTCCGGAGAAGAAAAGAGTCCAACCCCTATCCAGGAGTATGGTTCCAGAACCAAGACTGTGCGTAGAGGTAAGCCCCACCAGATCTAACCGGTAGCGCTCCACCTCCCGCACAAGTTCCGGCTCCTTCCCCCACAGAGAGGTGACATTCCACGTCCCCAGAGCCAGCCTCTGCTGCCCGGGTCTGGTCCGTCGAGGCCCCTGACCTTCACTGCCACCCAGCGCAGCGTACTTTTCCAATTTCAGATACATCATAAGCTCAGTCAGCCATACAGATACTTTTGGTGGGTGTGGGGATTTCTAATGTAAAAGAATTTGCCGCCTGGCAATCAAAGTTGCAAAGGGTAATATATCTTCATACCTAGCAAGCGCTATATGGTCGCTCCGCACTGTTTCAAAAATTGAGGTATACACATTGGGCTCACATTCTGTTTCTATAACTTCAGATAACGTTTTGTAGACCCCTAACCAAAATTGATCCAAGCGTGGGCATGACCAGAACATGTGGATCAAGGTTGCTGGATCGCTATGACACCTGCTACAATTTTCAAATATTTTTGCAAATTCAACTTTAGAAAAATGCGTCCTATGTAAAACTTTGAACTGGATTAAGCTTAGACGAGCACAGGATGTAGTCCCATTGACCCTACGCACAGCTTCCTCCCATATACCATCTGGTATTCTCTCTCCTAGTTCATCATCCCACTTTGCTCTAATCTTATCCAGAATATTGTCACCATGGGAAGTGATGATGTTATAAAATCTGGAAATAAGTCCCTTTAAATTAGAAGACACTTCCAAGATATCCTCCAAAACAGATGGATCAGGTTCATTTGGAAAATCTATTGTATTACTACGAATAAAGTGGCAAATGTGTAGATATCTAAAATGATTTGAGCAGGAGAGATCACATTTTTCACGTCTTTGAAACTTGCAAATACACCATCCATTGGGTCAAGACTGCTGGTTGAAGTCTTGGCAGAGGTGACCAGTTTTTTTTACTTGGTCAGCATCCAGTGCAGAGAAGGCGGATAAGCAGCACTGAGGTGAGCAGGCAGCTGCGGGGTGAGACTCCTGTTGGTTTTAGTTAGGTTCAATTTATAACCAGAGAAAATACTAAATGTTTGCAATATATTCAAAACATGGGTCAAAACAAGGTCTGACAGGTACAACAATGAATTCCACATATTTCTGGCTATGACTTATGAGCACAATAGAAAGAGGTTCAATAACTAAAGCAAACAAAAGTGGACTTAGGCCGGCGACAGACTGGATGTGTCGCGTGAGTGTGTCAGCTGCGTGGCGTGTCCGTTTTTATTTCGGCTCCCATGTTAACAGGTTAGAGCTTGCAAACTGCCTGCGTGACACGCACGTCTCACGCGTGGCTCGAGCCGCGCCGAAAACGCGTGCCTGCTAGAAATAGAACCGCCGCCTATTATTCACGTGACACGCAAGCGTGTTGAAGCGTTTCCAGGCAAAATAGAATAGGAAAATATGTTTATATGTCATTTTGACTAATATGACTGATTAATAAATGACATGTTGATGTTTGAAAGTCTCTAGGTTTTGACATAAATGCAGATATAAATGTTAAATATTCAAATGTTGCACCTGTCAATACTGTAGCCTATTTTGCCGTCAATACTGCCGACGTTGTCTTTGCTGTAATCAAATCAGTAGCCTATATATTTATGTTTAACATGAAGTATAGGCTTTCCACAACTCTCTCCCTATATGTCGAACAGGGGTGATCCAAATCATGTCTTTTTTCTAGTTGAAACTGGACACTTTCAAGTCTACACTTTGAGTTTGCAACGATGGACGACGGCAGGTTAACTGAAGAGGTGGAGAAACCGACTACTGTACGATCCACAGGATCCTTGTTATAAAGATCCACGGAAAAAGGAGAAGGCATGGGACGCAGTTGCCACAGCTATTGATTGTAATGGTAGGTTTAAAATATATAGCCTACATGTGCATGTATTGTCATAGGCAACTTACTGGTTGCCTACGGTCTTTCAACTATCTGTCCCTCCTTTATTATTTGTCAACCAGCACGCACTTTATTGCTGTCTCCTGCTTGCATTTCATAAATTCAGAAATCCATTCACCACGAAATTAAGTAATTCACCTATACAAAGCTTTGTTTGTTTGTTGTAATATGTAAATGTAAAGTTGTTATTTTCGTGTTATTTCATGTTTGTTTGAAGTGATGTGTTCATCTGCAACATACCACAGAAAAATCTCTTCAAAACACAAGTCACCCCACAGACTACGAAACACAGCTGTTTTCAGTGCAGGCCTATTGACTGTGATAATATCAATAAAATAAGTTGTTTTGTAGAGATCAACATTTATTTCGGATCATTCTTATAATTAGGAACAGAGAAAGGATATTTGCAGGTCATTAATTGAAGTGACACAGAACGTTTCAAATTACACACAAAGATGACAAACTATATACAAGAACAGAAAACCAAGTTGTTAAACTATTTACAATGAACACTACTTTCCCACATCAAAGTCTGGCATGGCATGGATCCATAACTATGTGAGTGGTGATGTGATCACAGGCTCCCTTCCGGAGAATTGAAGAATGTGCTGAATTTCTCTCGCACTGCATAGGCATCCTTGCTGCCCCTGTTCCCTCCCATGTTCCTTATAATAGGCAACTTGTCTCCAGTTTGTTCTGCCTCGTCCTGCCATCTCCGGTTTTGCGATGGGTTGGTGAGGAAGTTGTGCAGGATGCACGAAGCCATCACTACAGTGTCCACATAGTCATGTGTCATCTGCAGCCTCGAGAGCAGCACCCTCCATCTCGTAGTAAGGATGCCAAAGGCACACTAAACTACCATTCGGGCAGAGGACAGTCGGTAATTGAAGTTTTCACGCCACCTTGGGAGACGATGACCCGGGAAAGGCCTCATAAGGTAAGTTTTCAAAGGAAATGCTGCATCTCCGACAATGACGTAGGGCATGGGACCCTGCACAGCTGAACCTGGTAAAGGGGTGTCTTTGGGCACATTCAGTGTTTTGGCCTCCGTGCTCCTGCCAAGACTTGAACAGGAGTACACCCCCCCCCCCCCCATCACTGGCCCGGCCAAAGTCTCCCACCTGGATTTAGGTGAACCTGTTGTCTGCGTCCACAAGTGCCAGAAGAACAATGGAGAATGTCTTCTTGGAATTGAAAAACACACTTCCAGAATTGGGAGGTGCTGTGATGGTGATGTGCTTCCCATCTATCGCACACCAAGCAGTTTGGAAATTTCCACTTGTCCCAAAATGTGGAAGCAATGGCTTTCCACTGGTCCTTAGTTGGTGGAGGAATGTGGGTTGCCATCATCCTTTTTTCAATGGCACTGCACGTCATGTGCACAGATGAGTCCACAGTACTTGCCCCTACACGGCATTGATAGGAAAGACTAGTAAAGCTTTCTCCTGCTGCAAGGTATCTGTGTCAGAAAGAAAAAGATGTCATTGTCAATATGAGTAATAATAATATAGTAGTAATAATATTACAACAAAGTGTAGTGTAGTAGTATTGATGAGATTATATTTTCTCCTCATAGGTGATGATTGCAAAAAAAGGTGGAAGGTCCTGAGAGATGCTTTTGTAAAGCATAAAAAACAAAAGCATCCTCCCAGTGGCTCTGCAGTTGGGACAGTCAAGGAATGGAAATACGAGGTAGAAATGTCATTTCTGCTACCTCATTTACATCCTAGAAGGTTAGTATGTACTTTAATGTCCTTGTTTTGGTTGTAGGTATACTGAATAACTTCTTAGCACAAAAACATTTCATTGTTTACATTATATGTACACACAGGTTGTTTATTACTTGTATAACGTTAAGTGTTACTTGATTATCACACTGACCTCTGTTACTATCATTTTAGCTCAAGATGTTCACTTCATACCAGTATCGGTATCGGCTCCGATACTGCCTAAAACACTGGTATCGGTATCGGGAAGTACTGGAGTTTATACACCGATCCGATACCACGTAATAAAGCCCTAAAGAAAATCTACGTTAAAGTAGTTTATTTATGTTATTTTTCCGTTATAAGTGATTGTCAAACTGCAGAATAAAAGAAGGTTCTGTGGCGATCATTGTTCATGTTTCAGAAAGAGTTTAACCTGAGCCAGACTAACAACAAAGATAGAAATAATTGTAGTATACAGCTGTTAAAACATAATAAAATATATGACGCACTGGTATCGGATCGGTATTCGGTATCGGCCGATACTCAAGTTCAGGTATCGGAATCGGTATCGGGAAGCAAAAAATGGTATCGGACCATCTCTAGATAGAACCGAAGGCTAGCATGAATTTAACTGGATCTTTGTCATTCTTGCTGCCCTCCGGAATGTTCACAATTTGCAGGTTCGACCTGCGTGATCTGTTTTCGATCCGATAATTCCTGATTTGCTACTTTCAACGTGTTTATAGTTGCTTCAGCAGTGTTCAAGCGCTCAAAGTTCTCCCCAGCTATAGCCTCCGTTGATGCTAGTCTGGTTTGGAACGAGTTGACGGTTTCTTGTATAGCATCCACAGCAGTCTGGAGTGGTTTTAGCGACCCTTGAATCAACGTGGAGATATCCTCTGTTAGAACAGACCTCTGCTTAGCTAGTTCAGTCACAAGTTGAGGCATGGATACAGTAGCTGTGTCTCATTCCGCATACTTCCATCAGTACACTGCTAATGTGCAGTGACCACTCACTGCTGTAGTGCCCACTTTCGATGGTTAGTATTGTCCCAAAATGAACACTCATGTTAAAACAATTACCAGAAATGACGAGCGGGATAAATGTGAATTTTCCAGCCCGCTTTCCTGTATGCAAATGAGGAGCGGCCGGCTCGGCTCGCCGCCTCTCAAAATCTGATGAAAATCTTTTAAACTGACCTTTGTCAATCCAAAATGAAGACAGATTCAGCAACAGAACTATTTTCGTAAAATATGAGATCGTATTCAGAACGAGACGCCATGACAGTTCAGTTTGAAATTCTCGAGCAGCCAGACCCACGTGACGCGTTCGTCCAATCAGCTGCCGGTCAAGGCTTTATAGTCAAGATGGCGCCTGTTTAGTGCGAGTAGGGCCCATCGTTCCACCGTTTTTAGGGGATCATCTGGGTACATTCGGTGCACTGACTTTTTGCGTTACACTATATACTTAAAACTAAGTGTTTTAGTGTGCAAGTAGGCGGTTTGAGACACAGCCAGTATCTTCCACCTTGCCACCAGCCCTGTCCTCCGCCATAGCTGAAAGTTTGCTAGTGTAGCAGTATGAGTTTCAGCTCATAACTACCGGCGCTCTATTGGCTAATCATAATGACGGAGCCCCGTATAAAAACAGCCAGTAGTCCTCCCACTACCTTTCTTGCTTGTTACTGACGGGAGCGCGCTACACTTCTTGTCATTTGTCGAGTTGTCTGCTGGGGCGTCAGGTAAGGTGATGGTTTGATTTTGTTACCGTCATTCGTTGCCGTTATTTTAATATGTATCGAACGTTTGTAGATCTTCGGTTGGCAGGTTCATCCTCCACCTCGCCGAGGGAATGCAGTTCATGCAAAGCGAGTAACGATAGCTGTCTGTGCACGTTGCATTCTCGGAGCTTCTTCCCTCCGGATCGACTCAAACTGCGGTAGGAGTTACCCTTTAGTTTTATTTGGTGTTAATTGTTATTCTGTGCCGGAGATACTTGTTAGCCGCCGAGCATCTCAACCACCAGCTGTTTGTTTTGCCTACACTCTGATTGAATACAGACTCTACTGTTTGTACTGCGGTCTGCCTTCGAGGTGCACGACCTGAACATTTGCTGCCGCAGCTGTGGAGGCTTGCTGTGGGGCCACTGAGTAACTGCTGTCCGGCCAATGATGTGTGGGCCATGGTTTTAAGTGTATGAATGTAGCGGAAGGGTTAGCCCCCTACATTCATTGAGTTGATTAAGTTGTTTATTTCCCTTTTTTGTTATTTTGTTTTCAATTTAGTTAAAAGTTACGTTTGTTGGTTTTCTTTTCTTTCCACTACTGAGTTTACTTTTTCCATTAGTAGATTTTGAGTTTCTTTTGTTCTGTTCTAATTGTTTTGTTCAAATTATGATTATAATTAGTATTATTATTATTGTTTTGATTCGATAAGTGTCTTCTTTCATTGTTTTGAATCGATATCCTGTGTTAAGTTTCTTTCAGTTTGCTCTTTTCATTTTCAATATTGATTTTGATTTTCCTATTGTTGAGGAGTGAACCCCCTCTAATCGTGTGTGTGTTTCCCTTTTTTCCCCCCCCATTTTTAGTTGCTGAGAGCTGAAGGTGGTGGTGTTGGTGTCCGGGTGGTGGTATCTCTTTCCTGCGTGCTGTGTGTCTCCCCGTTTTCATTTGCTGTGTTCACTGTTTTTGTTTGCGTGTTCACGGGTGACTTTCCCTGGGATCCCTTACCGTCCTCGTCCTCCACTGGTAAGCCTCAGCCCCAATTATTCCTCCCCCTTTTTGGTGTGAATGTGTTTTAAACTGATTGTTTTTAAATGTAGTGATTATTCTTGTAATAAAAATTTACAACTTTTTGAAAGTTGAACCTCATCTCTGGCGCCTTTGTAAAACTGACCTGTGTGTCCTTAAAAATTATACTGATAGCATTACAAGTAGTGAGTCAAACTAATTCTCTGGGCGAAATTCCCAGGGTGGCGTTGTCGGTGTTTGGTTTTGTCAACTCTCGTGCCGCCACACTAGCAAGACTAGCCTGCCATGCGTTGCCATGCCATTCTTGCCATGCCTTGCTGCGAGGATTTCGGTTTGCCACTCATTCCGGCAGTAACACAAAGCGTAGTAAATGTTATCTCGCAAATGTATGATCCCACAAAAACAAAAATTGAAAACAAGGGTGATCTTAAAACAATATAATTTCACAAGTTAACTGGGAGCTCTGTACTGCGTGTCTCACCCCCACAACGCCATACCGTAAATCCTCGATGGTTTTAATTCTGACAATGAATTGGCACAGGAGTTTAATACATCTCAAGGTTTGATTGCCTAGATTTTAATAGTGAAATTGTAAATCTGAAGACGAAAAACTATCCAGTTCAGGACCTATTCCCTTTGATGTTCTCTCTGTGGCCAAATCTTTTAAACAATCTAAAGCTAGGAAAAGCCCAGATTTTGATTTTATAAGTAGTCAACTGCTTTCATCCTGTGCAGAACAATTAGCCCCCATCTTTCACCATATCTTCCAGCTGTCACTTAACCAACATAGGGTGCCAAGGAGTTGGAAGTAGTCGATACTTATCCCTGTGGCCAAAAACAACTATCCCAAGGTTCTTAATAATTTTAGACCTGTGGCCCTGACTTCTATTGTAATGAAGTCCATCGGAAAAACTGATAAAAGAGATATTCTTACCTTAATTAATTAAGACTGCACATCTACTTGACCCTCTTCAGTTCTCATATAGGGCTGGCCGGGGAGTAGAAGATGCCACTGCCACTTTATTAAACCCTGTTTTAAAACCATGCCAAGCTGCTATTCGTTGACCTTTTGTCAGCTTTTAACATGATCCAGCCCCACATTTTAATTGATAAACTTATCAATAATTTTTGTTTGAACTTGAACTTGAATTTCAGTAGAAAATGGGAGGAGGGTCCAGCTGCGGCTTGGGCGTTCCCGTCATGACACAAGAACGCCCATTGGGCGTTCCTGGTAGCATTTCATCGACCAATCGCGAAGAGTTTCGCAAGGCATACTGGGTATGATGTCATTTCCCCTTCCATACTGGCAATTTTACCAGTATGTTTCCCGGGAGAAGAAGAAGAAGTAGTCAAGTGGTCATTCGATGAGAGATTATGTCAGTAAGTAGGCCATTGTTTATTTCGACAACATTGACTGGGAAGTATTCTCATTTATATCACTGATATAGCTGTCATGTCGTCTTAATCTTATATGGTATCCGAATCCGATATTAATAATCGCGACAAGCATGGTTCGGTAGCAGCTAATATCATGCTATCTCGTTTTAGCCATAGCAGCTAGCCAGAAGAAAGCAGCGTGTTAGACTGGTTGTAGCTAGAAGCTAGAGTTTGCAGCGAAGACTTTGTCAATTATTTAGTTATCTTTATTAGTTTTGGGAGTGTTTTGGTGGTGGTAGGTAACTTTGTGTAACATAGTCTTCTACAGGTACAGAATTTATAAACACACATTGTTTACTAATTTCGTTTTCACGTAGTTAGTTTTTTAACAGAGTTTTAGCTTTCTCACGTGAGGATTCCTTTGATTCAACGCAACAGGTAGTAGCTAATGCTAGGAGGGTGAGAAAAGTATGTTGAGCTTGGCTAATGTCTCTAATCTATAGCTACATCTGTCAATTTTGCCAAGCGACCACAAGCCCCAGGCCACAAGATGTTTTGAGCAAGGATGCCAATTTCTCCACTGCCCCTTTTGCCTACTTTATAAGAGTGACAACTCAAAAGTGGAAACACATTTACAGTCATATTTGACAGTGGTACAGCATGGAGGTATGTTTACTGATTGCTGATTCATTGGTTTGGAGTAATAACCTTTGTGTTGATGATATGAAGAAGGTGAGGACACTAACCGTGGTCAAGAAGGCACTTGTGTTTGGACCATTGTTATTAAAGCCTGCTTTGTTTTTTACCTTCCTTTCAGAGTTTGTGATGTATACCTACAAATGGGGCTGCAGAAAGGAGTCCCACTACCACTGCTGTGCTTGTATTCTAATGTTTCAAAGACACCAGCCAACTGTCAAGGAGGTCATTACAGCCGACCGTCATCTGGCATGTCAGCCAATAGAGATTGAAAGGAAGAATATTTGCTTGTTGTAAAGTCCTTCAGCAGCAATAGTGCACCCATCCATGTACAGAAGCGGCCGTAGGGGGGCAAGCCATCAAATTTGTTGTGAGCTGGATGCCTGTGTGCGCTGAGGTGATGCACTGAGGTGATGCACAGGAGTAATGTTTATATCCTTTGATTGTGCCCATCTGCAGTCCCTGCAATACTGCCCACCAAGTGGAAGAATTATTCAGATACTTTACTTAAGTAAAAGTACTAATGCCACACTGTAAAAATACTCTATTACAAGTAAAAGTCCTGCATTGAAAATGTTACTTAAGTAAAAGTATGTACGTATCATCAGGAAAATGTACTTAAGGTATTACATATAAAAGTACTCAATGCAGAAAAATCCTCACATTTAAGAAACTGGAAAAGATCCAAACAGTTCTGTTTAATGGCCTAATCATTTCAACTCTACTTGTAGGCCTATATATTGTGTAGTTAAATGTATAATAAAACATTGTATTTTATAAGCTAGATGTGTTTTGTGCGCAAACATCTTAATGTGTAAAGTAACTAGAAACTAAAGCTGTCAGATGAATGCAGTGAAGTAAAAAGTAAAATATTTCTCTCTGAAATGTAGCAGAGTAGAAGTAAAAAGTGGCATGAAAAGAAATGACTCAAGTAAAGTACAAGTACCTCAACATTTGTACTTAAATACAGTACTGGAGTAAATGTACTTTGTTACATTCCACCACTGGTTCTCTTTTATTACTCCTTTCTTTTGTTTTATTTGTGACACTGACATGTTTTATTTTTTAATCCCTTTCATTTTTGCATGCCAATAAATCTGTTTTATACTGTACATACTGTGCCTACAATGTTTAAAAGTAAATTGTTCAAGAGTAATTACTGTATTTTGTGTCTTTATTGAAAACATCCAAAGTGCCAGTGGGAAAAGTAAGTGAACCCTTGGAGTCAAATAGCCTACTTTTTGAGCCTTTATAAAGTGTGTCTGGTAAGTGGATTGGAACTGCACAATGTTCCAACTGTTATTTTAATCTATTCATTATTCAATTCAGGCTAATTCTTAGACACTGTATTGGTTTCGGACTGGATCTCCAAGAGTTCCTTTATTTGAAGCAACTCACTTATATCTAGGGCAGAGCCATTGAGAGAATTGTGTCCTCAACAACTCGTAGAAGATAATGAACATGTACTGCACAACCCCATTCTCATTAGATTTAGCTATCATGGAGCCTCCCTGAAATGTGTTGTAATATCAGTAAAGTAAATCAACCTAATCAAGCCGCTGCTGATGCTGGCTGTCGTCTGCCTATGCTTAAAGTTAGGACCGAGATTAGGGCTGGGACGGTTACCACATTACCGAAATACCGTGGATCTGAGATCGTCACCGTCATCACTGCAAAAAGACATTGGCCTGCACATGTGTGCACGTTGTGTCTAATGACATGGATTCATTGATTTTAATTACATGGATTATGTCTTACATGGATTCAAAAACAAAACTTATCATCCGTGTATTACGGTAGGAAAGGCAAAGACGTTTATCTGTTCTCAGCTGAGGTAGACACATTACTGTTACAGCTGCAGTGTTTACCATTGCACATTAGCCTAGCAGCTAACGGAGTTTCCTTCTGTTTATAGCTTTATCCCGATAAAATGGCACGGTTGAATTTCAGCCTGCATGCACGTTTCGTAGCCTAAATCAGAGCGGCTCATATTGGTAGAGGGAGCAACAAGTTAGCGGACTGCCGAGTTGCCCTCTGCTCAGCTGCTAGACGGGCTGCAACATGTTGTAAGGTGTAGCCAATGTTTTTCGGGGGTAACGCCATTCACTTTCCCAGCAGTATTGACAATAGATAAAGCCACCGTGTCTTGAGAAGTTCTAGTTTGTTGTTTTATTGTTCACTTTTCATCATCTTTACTAGCTCTTTTTCCTCTCTCTTTTCCTCACAGCGGCACTCATATGCTACTCTCCGTTACCGCTCACTCTCCTTGCGCAACCACACGGGCACTGACTTCACTCACTTACAGTTTTGCCAACTTAGCGACTTTTCAGACCCCCTTAGCGACTTTTTTTCAAAAAAGCGACTAGCGACAAATCTGGCGACCAGTATTGTCCAGCGAGCACGCGAGGTATTGTAGCCGTCTTCTGTTCTGTGACTGAGGAGCAGCGGAGCAGCCTCTCCCCTCTCTCCTCATGTGCAGCAGCACTGCGCACAGTGCGCAGGCAGGTAGAAGGGGAGGTGTAGGTAGGACAGACAGCAGGACGCAACGGGAGAAAGACGCCACTGAGCTGGCCTGGTCCTGGGCAAGCCAGCCTTCTTTGAGAATTCTTTATCGATCTTTTTCCCTCCCTTTTGTAGAATTTCATTTTTTACTTCAAAGATAGGCTACCTAAGTAATAATTATACGGTAAAATAAATTCCTGTATTGAATTTGTGATTATTTGGCTAAAGAGTTATATTTCTTTCTAGCTACCTTGCTGACACAACCACTAAGCTATATACAAATGATTGCGTAATGATGTCAGAAATATGCAAATGAGCGTATGATGTCATCTAGCGACTTTTAGCGACTTTTGGAGCTGGTGCTAGCGACTTTCATTGGAAAAGAGTTGGCAACACTGCTCACTTAAGGCCCCCTGCCATTCACTCGTACTTACGCTACTTTCGTAAGGGGGTTGCGGTATACCGCTCTACCGTGGGAATTTCTTGCTTTTTTTTTGCACACGTTGTATTTCTCACACGGAAAAACTATTTATAATATATTTAATATGCCGCAGCGCCCAAAATTTCTCTGCCTGCGCTGCTCTGGCAGGAATCAAGCGCGTCTCCCCTGGAGTTCTTAGTCGAGCCTGCCACTTATCAACCAATCAAAAAAAATAGGGTGGGAATGTCACTCTTGCCTGTCTTCAAAACTTGAGAGCCCTGGATCTGTGTTTTAAAGCCCATGTTGCAGGGTTTATTTTCTAATGAATTTGCGCAATTTGCTTGTTGGTAATAAACATTTAAACTGTTACCCAACAACATCAAATACAATGGATATCACAAAACGGAATAAAATACGAAAAAGTAGTACTATTTTACAGCGGTTTGCAATGATTCTCTTTTCCTCCACAATGCCTTGCATTACGTCACATTGGGGAGACGACAGACAAAAGCCAGGGCCCCGTCTCTGTTCATGGTCTCGGTCTGTGCCACTGGTGTTGCAAAATATGGCTTTTGGTCTCGACAGAGTCCATGTGTCTTTATTATGTGTATAATAATATTAATTATAATATTGGAGGGAAAGTGAAACATAGCTTGGACGGGGATGCTGTTTCGGCTTTTCACAAGTTTAGACAGCTAGCTACGCCGCCGTTTGCTAACGTTAGCGCAACAGCGTTAGCCTAGACTGCTAGCTAGGTAAATATTACGACTGCCTTCGGAGTTTCCTATATCTGCATCCACGTTGTCAACATAAGACATGTTGCGTTAGTGCTCCTTTTGTACCATAATTTTATTGAATGAAATGTTAAGCTTCGCTCCTACAAGATGGGTGGGTTTTTGTTACATACAAAGCTAACTGGCTATAGTTAGCCTGTATGTATGCTAGCGGAATTAGCTAACGTTGCGTAACCAGCCAGCAACTTCGGCAATCGGCAGTAGTTTCGGTGAGCTAACCACGACAGTATTGTCGCCCACAATCAACCTCTGCTGCTAAAAGCAGTCAACCTGCAGTGATGTTTGAAATGGAGAAACATGTGGATGTGTTAGCTGTCGTGGTTAGCTTGCCGAAACTACTGCCGAAGCTGCTGGCTGGCTATGCAACGTTAGCTAATTCCGCTAGCATACGCACAGGCTAACAACAGCCAGTTAGCTTTGTGTGTAACGTAACAAAAATCCACCCATCTCGTAGGAGCGAAGCGTAACATTTCATTCAATACAATTATGGTACAAAGGGAGCACTAACGCCACGTCTTATGTTGACAACGTGGATGCAGATATAGGAAACTCCGAAGGCAGTCGTAATATTTACCTAGCAGTCTAGGCTAACGCTGTTTTGCTAACGTTAGCAAAACGTCGGCGTAGCGTTAGCTAGCTGTCTAAACTTGTGAAAAGCCGAACAGCACCACCATCCAAGTAATAAATAAACACTAGGCAAATATGTTGTTACTGGAGCTAGTAGGCTACCATCAAAACATGAGATATCTACAAGTGGAACTGACTGGCAAGTTAGCCCATAGCTAGCATGATGCCTTCTATTTCTAGATCTAGCTAGATTACCAGTACTTATCTGAACTAACGACATGATCACCGTCACTAGATATAAAGAAAACCTTGACTTTCACTCGGTACTATTCACTGACAGTAAAAACACCTCTTCCTCATCCCAGTCAGTCACCATAGTTCTAGTACTAGGCTGAGGCACGTCTCCCCAACGTGACGTCATCACCGAATTGCGTTAAAAAACCCAATAATACCAAAAACGACAAAAACTGGCCTTTAACACTATTTATACTTGGAGACATTTTTAACAATGATATACATATGTTGAGTGCTTTATTAATTAATCAACAGTGGTGGTTAACCTGCAACATGGGCTTTAAACAAATTCACTCCTCTAACAAATACTGTATACGGAATGAATGTTTCCAATAGGGAAGCTATCTGCTCTATCAAATGAGATTACCGTATTTTCTGGACTACAAATCGCTCCGGAGTAGAAGTCGCATCAGTCTAAAAATGCGTCATGAAGAGGAAAAAAACATATATGTAGCACTGGACTATAAGTCGCATTAATTTAGAAATTTATTTCACAAAATCCAAGACCAAGAACAGACATTTAATCTGGAAAGGCAAGTTATTAAACTACACAATAGCACATAGAACAAGGGGCTGAATACGGTAGGTGTCCGGTATGTTAACGTAATGTAACTGCACTGTTAACGAGCCTCTCCCAGCAGCACGTTGTTCAAGCACCCATCTGTGGACTCGTTCCTCCAGCTCTGGCCATCTGGATTTCAGCGCGCGACTAGCTTTCTTTGTTTTCTTCATTGCAGTAAGACTAACCTTTTCGCCAGTCCCTCACAAGTTTCTCACTCACTCCAAACTTTCGTTCTGCTGCTCGATTACCGTTTTCGGCTGCGTATTTTACTACCTGCAGTCGCCTGCAGTTTCTTTTCTTTCTCAGTTGTCTTTAGGAGCAGCATATAGTTGTCACAAGCCTAGAGCGCCTCTCGCGGCTGTAGACGGTAATGTTTTCAGCATGAAATAACATATAAAAACATGTTAAATTATATATATTTTCATATATAAGTCGCACCTGACTATAAGTCGCAGGACCAGGCAAAGTATGAAAAAAAGTGCGACTTATAGTCTGGAAAATACGGTACATTTGTGTGTGTGTGTGTGTGTGTGTGTGTGTTGTTGGTTAGAATAACACTGGTAACACTTACGGTAAGGGTACATGAATTATCATGAATTCATGCATGAATTAATTGATGTAGGCCTATGTATTATTATGCATTATGTAATTAATGATTAATGTGTTACTGCATTCCTTAATATCCCATAAATCATCAGGAATTGACGTGTTCATAGTCTGTCATTCGTGACCTCATACATGAACAACACAACTAAAGCATTAGTGATATGAATTATTAAGCATCATAATTATTTTTCTGCAAAACAATGTGGTCATCACTGCGCAAATTCTGATTTGAACACAACTTGTGCATAATGATGTACCCACCTTACCTAATGCTTTAGTTGATGTGTTGTTCATGCATGAGGTCATGAATGAGAGGCTGTGATCTCATGTCAATTCCTGATGATTCATAAGATATAGAGGAATGAAGTAAAGCACAAATCATGAATTAATTAATGCATGAATTCATAATTCATGTACCCTTACCCGTAAAGTGTTACCATAACTTTAGTTCAAGCCTGTGGCAGCAGTTCCAAATAATTTGTTTAGTGCCATGCAATGAAAAATACCTTTTCACAAAGTTTTTCACAAGTTCAGTGGGTCCATTTTCCAAAAGAATGCTTTAATTCTGAAAAATAAAGTTGGTCCCACACGAAACTCACTCAATGTCTTTTAATATTATTTCTTAGCTATGTAGGCTACATACCAAGAACATTCATTAATATTAACTGAGATACCCCATTATGTTGTGAGCAGTAGGCCTACGTGTGCTGTTGGCAAAATTGTGTCTAATCTGTCTGTGTCTATGTCTGACTTAGGATGGCACATGTTCACGTTAAAAAGCGTGTGCGTGCACGAGCACTATGGTCACGCGCAAAGTGTCCCGGTTTTAGTTCCAGGAAATCTGGTCACCCTACGTTTGAATGAATTGATCAGTGAGCACATTTGTCCTAATTGTGCTGGATCTGGGTTGCAACTTACAATCGACCCACAGGATCACGGATTTTGTAGCAGTTTGTTGCTCAAGTGCAGTGTGTGTGTGAAGGTGACAAGTACTGCAGAAGTGTCTTCACATCCACGCGTCTTCAGGAGGAGTCGAGCAATGACGTCGTCTTTGATGTGAATGTCCGAATGGTGCTTTTAGTGTACGAGTTAGGATTGTGGTATGCAGCACTCAAAAAGATCAGCAAGGTGTTGGGGATTCCTGGCCTGCATCTTAAAACTTACCAGAGACATGACAAGACAGTGACAGGACAGGTACAGTGGGGAGAACAAGTATTTGATACACTGCCGATTTTGCAGGTTTTCCCACTTACACAGCATGTAGAAGTCTGTAATTTTTATCATAGGTACTCTTCAACTGTGAGTGACGGAATCTGAAACACAAATCACATTGTATGACTTTTAAGTAATTCATTTGCATTTTATTGCATGACAGAAGTATTTGATACATCAGAAAAGCAGAACTTAATATTTGGTACAGAAACCTTTGTTTGCAATTACAAAGATCATACGTTTCCTGTAGTTCTTGACCAGGTTTGCACACACTGCAGCACAGGATTTTGGCCCACTCCTCCATACAGACCTTCTCCAGATCCTTCAGGTTTCGGGGCTGTCGCTGTGCAATACGGACTTTCAGATTTTCTATTGGGTTCAGGTCTGGAGACTGGCTGGGCCACTCCAGGACCTTGAGATGCTTCTTACAGAGCCACTCCTTAGTTGCCCTGGCTGTGTGTTTCGGGTCATTGTCATGCTGGAAGACCCAGCCACGACCCATCTTCAATGCTCTTACTGAGGGAAGGAGGTTGTTGGCCAAGATGGCCCCATCCATCCTCCCCTCAATACGGTTCAGTCGTCCTGTCCCCTTTGCAGAAAAGTATCCCCAAAGAATGATGTTTCCATCTCCATGCTTCACAGTTGGGATGGTGTTCTTGGGGTTGTACTCATCCTTCTTCTTCCTCCAAACACGGCGAGTGGAGTTTAGACCAAAAAGCTCTATTTTTGTCTCACCAGACCACATGACTTTCCTCCAATCCTCCTCTGGATCATCCAGATGGTCATTGGCAAACTTCAGACGGGCCTGGACATGCGCTGGCTTGAGCAGGGGGACCTTGTGTGCGCATTTTAATCCATGACGTCGTAGTGTGTTACTAATGGTTTTCTTTGAGACTGTGTCCCAGCTCTCTTCAGGTCATTGACCAGGTCCTGCCGTGTAGTTCTGGGCTGATCCCTCACCTTCCCCATGATCATTGATGCCCCACGAGGTGAGATCTTGCATTGAGCCCCAGACCGAGGGAGATTGACCGTCATCTTGAACTTCTTCCATTTTCTAATAATTGCGCCAACAGTTGTTGCCTTCTCACCAAGCTGCTTGCCTATTGTCCTGTAGCCCATCCCAGCCTTGTGCAGGTCTACAATTGTATCCCTGATGTCCTTACATGGCTCTCTGGTCTTGGCCATTGTGGAGAGGTTGGAGTCTGTTTGATTGAGTGTGTGGACAGGTGTCTTTTATACAGGTAACAAGTTCAAACAGGTGCAGTTAATACAGGTAATGAGTGGAGAACAGAAGGGCTTCTTAAAGAAAAACTAACAGGTCTGTGAGAGCCGGAATTCTTACTGGTTGGTAGGTGATCCAATACTTATGTCATGCAATAAAATGCAAATTAATTATTTAAAAATCATACAATGTGATTTTCTGGATTTTTGTCTCACAGTTGAAGTGTACCTATGATAAAAATTACAGAAATCTACATGCTTTGTAAGTAGGAAAACCTGCAAAATCGGCAGTGTATCAAATACTTGTTCTCCCCACTGTATGTAAAGTCTTCAATAATTAAGAGTAGCTTATCAGAAACTAATTGCCATTGATTTTCAGCCCAGTCTCATGGCAGTTCTGAAATGGTTACATTATTGAATCTATTGATTCGTGAACAGGACACGATTATGTTTTTTTGTGTGGTGAGCACGAATTTTAATTTAATGTATTTAAATGGGAAGCATATTTCGTAATCACAGGACAACTACGGTAGGGAGTAGTATGCATACCTGCAAACTAGTCGCTTTTCGGCAAATTCGCTGTTTTGAATGGGAAAAATGTCATCCACGTGAATCGTGTAGAACCAAAGAGTTTTTATTTGGGGGCGGGGGGTGGGGGGGGTCCGAGACCCGGTGCTAATACGGCTTATCGACCGTTCTCTACCGGACCGAATAGCAACACAGATTTTGGTGCCTTATTTAAGTTCCACTTAAATGCCTATGCTTCTCTCTGATGCTTCGAAAACGGACATTAGAGGGAACTGAAACATCGCCGCACGGGACGCTAGTCAACACTACACCTGACTGCAGCTAACGTTATCCTACCGTTAGCTAGCAGCTAGAGTAAACACGGTTAAAATGCTGACAGCTAAACGGTGTTAAAGTGTGTCTGTATTTTACTGGAGAGGATTCCAACAATCTGTAGCTGCTGTTGTCTGAAAAACAACACAGATGTTGCATTCACTTGAAATTCGCCATGCCAGCCTCGTGCTGCATTCAAAGTTGTTGTAAAATACCCTTTTCCCATCCAGTGGCTGTTTTTGTTGTTTAACAGGAATGTACTGGTGAAATAAGTTATTGTTATTCCATTTTTAATAAATCATTTAATTTTGACCCTGTGGCCTTAGCAATACACAAGCCATTCTTTAATGTCGCTGACTGTTGTTTTGGGCTCCTTTTTTTTTCATAGATCAACTTTTTATTGTTTTATATTTTTGAACAGCCAAATACAATTGAACAAGATGCTCATTTTTTTAAATATATATATATATATATATATATATATATATATATATATATATATATATATATATATATATATAAGTATCGTTTTAGCACCAGGAAAATGTTTTCTTTTTATTTTCTTCTCGGGGGGGAAAATAATGTGTCACTTTTTTCAGCTCTTCTGAGTTTGCAGGAGTATGAAAAGCAGAAAATCCGCGCAGGGAGGTTGGTCAGGGTGGTGTTTGGGTCAAACACTACAGGTATGGCGAGTGGATAGTGCCAAGGATAATCTAACGAAGGAGACTGTCGTGTGAGTCTAACGTGTGGATTGACTACACCGTCGCCAGTGTACATCATAGTTGATAAGTGCGCCGCCACACCTAAGTGTCGTCGCCAGACATTGATTGAACATTGGCGCCATCTACTGGATCATTTACACTAGTGTTTATTAGCTTCATAGATCTGTTTACATATAACTTTATGTATGTATGTGTATATGTATGCATGTATACACTTTATTATATACAACTTATATCTGTACATAGTAGTCAAACGTTCATGTTTAACGTTACCTTGTTCATCTTTGTTTTTAGCCGTAACGTTATGTCTGTCAAAGCCAGACTCAAACTCCCTTCTGTTTACACTTACTTGGCCAATAAAGCAGTTTCTGATAAACAATATGAAATATACTGTAAGTTCTTTATTTATTAAGTATATTTGCAGATACCCCCAATTAAAAACAAATCCAATTTGAGTCAAAGGCACCAAGATCTCAATGCATGGGCTGGCACTATCTAGTTGGCAATAACCCAGCAAAGCTATGAAGACCAGCCAAATCACTGACTTATTTATTCTGTAATGGGTAAATCACTCAAGCACCTTCATATTTGTTTTAACGTTAATAGTTGATTTGTTCGTATTTTTTTGAGTGAATTGACGTTCATTTTGGGTAACAAGTGGACACAACTGTCACTAAGGCCAGCAAGCTCCCCAGCTATATAAGCTGTTATTTTTATCATATATCTTGTGACTATACCTTCGTTAAGGTCGTAAGGCGTGAGACAGTTGATGATTGTTGTTGATTTTGGTTAAATATGCCGAATTGCTATTTTATTTATGATTGTTGTTCCGACGGCTTAGCTAAGGTAGCTAATGCTGGCGGCATCTGTCTCTTGTTGCCATGGAGACATTCCGAGTGTTCATTCAGCAGTTTTATATATGTTTTATAAGCATCATATATTATTAGCCACACATTATGAGTAACACATAAGCACCAGAAAGTAAGCAAAAAAACACTAACAAAATGTGAATCTAAACAATGAGAATATACTGTAGCCTACTCTAGTTATCAATATTAGGGGAAAAGTCACACTGACGACCTACAGTCAGATGTCTTTAAATAGTTAAGGCGTGTGTTTCACACATTTGTAAGGCGACTGTCAGTACCTGATCCGTACCGCCTGTAATATCCGTTCTGCGCATGCGCATAATTACATAGTAGAAAACTAACAATGTACCACGCATGCGTTGAAACACTTTACGACCAAACATCACAACTTTTTTATTAAATCTTTATTATACAATAGTCATAGCTACAAACAATCAAGACTTGTCACTGATCCAAAACCGTGTAGCGACGTCGTTGTTTATGTTAATGTTTTTACTTTTAATACTTCGTCTTGACTAATAACCATAGACTGTCTATTATTAATGCGATGAAGTGTAAACGTACATAAGTACGGGAAGGATGACAGCGCTTCCAGCCACCACTGCTGTATACCACTATAGTAGCTACATGCTAACGGCAGTAAACGTGTCATCTTAGCTGGCAATGTTGTTAAATTCTCCCCAATTCCGGGTCACATTCCTGCTGAAACATGTCCAATTGTGTAGTGTTTGGTTCAGAAGCCTTTATCTGCGACTTTAGAAAATGCTGCTTCGTTCCACTATAATCTAACGTTAGCATACTCATAGCTAACTATTGTAACTGCATGCTAACACGACATAGAGGAGCATATATAACTAGCTATATATGTAAAAATCACCAATTAAGACTTCTAAACCAAATACTAAACAAATACAAATACAGTAAAGTGACCGGAATTTGGGCTGAAATGTCCAGCACTGAGCTACAAAATAGTTTGCTAGGAGTTAGCTGGTCTCTCACAGAGATCTCATTTGTAGCCCTGTTTTTACCTGATACTTTCATAGAAGTACAAACACATGAAGTACAGTTATACACATGCTTAAACTTTATTTAAAGCATGATTAACCTGAAGCAGGACGGAGTCATGATTTAAAACACCAAAGCAAGGCTTCTAGCTCAGGCTAGCTAGTGTTACCAAATTACCTTCAAAGTTGCAAAGAAATGATGAAAGCCTTTGAAGCCTTTATTTAATTTGCTACATGGTGTTTGTACTGGATGGCCGGACGACGCTCCGTATGTCATTAACAGATAGTTTAGGCAACTCCAGCAAACACCTTGTAAACTTCATCTCTGCTATCATAACGGTCTACTGTCACTGTCTAATGTTTTCTTCTGGTAACCAGAACCTGTGAAGTTTGCCGGTTTTAGCGCAAGCGTAGAACTGATCAGGCAGTGTCGTAAAACATGTTGAGTTTCTGCGCATGCGCTGAATTATGCACATGCGCAGAGCGGATTTTACAGGCGGTACGGATCGGGTACTGACAGCGACGTATGTCAGTAGTTTAGATGTCTTTAGTAGGCGTAAATTTGATGGGAATTCTAACATACGCCGTCGCCATGTCGCCGTCGGAAAATGTTTCTGACTTGCACTCGCCGCCTACTCGCCGCTGGTCTCTCGTCTGCAATCCTGAGACATTGCAGCAAATGTTGTCGCCGGCGTGTGGAGTTTAATTTCCCCGTTGTGGTGTTTAATTTCCCCGTTGTTGCGTCCCCCAGAGCAGCCCTGTGTCATGGCAGTTCGTGAAAGGATAACGTTCGAAAATCGTGACCTGTACACAAAATAAACGAGAAAATCGTGACCTGTACACAAATCAATAAATCTAAATAACGTGACCATTTCACGGACTGGCATGAGACCGGGTTGTGATTTGCTTTGCATTCAGAGGTCCAGAAAGTACAACTTCTATCACCACTTATTTCTTCCAACCAGCCAGCTGATTCTAGCACAACCCAATAATTTATATTTGTTTGAATTCATGTTTGCTTTCACTTTTTTGTCCACATAGCATTACTTGCATCTTTGTATGAGGATACAATAATACACAGAGAAATAAAGTGGCATTTCATTCAGTATTTTGTGCTGGTCAGTTTTACTTTTACCGTACATATTCTCTTTGAGCTGGCAAAACTAAGGTGGATATGAAAATAATGCAGCCTAAGCAAATAGTACCTTCTCAGGAGATTTAAAAGTGAGGGTGCAAAAACAAAACAAAAAAAAAACAGCTGGACCTACACTTACACAATGCACAACACAGACAACAAAGTATTCTGTTCTGTTTTTGTCCTCTGTTGTAAGTCACTTTGTACATAATCATCTAGGCTACTAAATAAACCATAACCATTCTATTTCGTACAAATGTTCCAAGTCTTATAAGCTATTTCTAGGACTGTAAGCATACGATTGGCTCCAAAGGTATTGGTATATGTAAGTTGCTTTGGATAAAAGCGTCTGCAAAAAAAAAACATAACCATAACCAAAAGCATCAGCTAAATAAATACAAATAAACATAAACATACTGTATGTAACTCTTTGCTAAAGTGAGTGATCCTTTATGACCTGGCTGCTCTACGATGGCCCTGAAGTGCAAATCACAACAGCAAATAGAAAAACGCAACAGCAAATCATAAAACACAACAGCAAATAGGAAAACACGACAGCAAATATGAAAACACTTCAACAAATCATAAAACACAACTGCAAATATGAAAACACAAAGGCAAATAGGAAAATACGACAGCAAATAGGAAAACACAACAGCAAATATGAAAACACGACAGCAAATATGAAAACACGACAGCAAACATGAAAACACGACAGCAAACAGGAAAACACGACAGCAAATATGAAAACACTTCAACAAATATGAAAACACAACGGCATTAACTTCTAGTGGAAAAGGTAGGGCCTATCTAGTAGAGGATGGACCCTCCTGATTGGACAGACGGACTGTCTGTCTTTTAACAGGAAGGAGAGGTGAAAAACACGGAAAAGCGCCTACTTTTAACAGAGAGACAGTCCGTCTGTCCTTTCAGGAGGCTCCGTCCTCTGCTAGATAGGCCCTACCTTTTCCGGTAGAAGTTAATGCCGTTTTGTTTTCGTATTTGCTGTCGTGTTTTCATGTTTGCTGTCGTGTTTTCTTATTTGCCGTCGTGTTTTCTTATTTGCCGTCGTGTTTTCCTATTTGCCGTCGTGTTTTCATATTTGCCGTCGTGTTTTCTTATTTGCTGTTGTGTTTTCCTATTTGCCAGGTCTGTGCCTCAACATCAGCTGCGCTACTGAGATGCTGTCAGATGGGGACAGTGCAGCATTCAAGGAGGTGGCTCAACCCATACCCTGGGCATGAAATGGTCAAGCTTGAACGCATAAATCACGCTCACAAGCTCATGGGCACAGCGCTTAGGAAACGAGTGCTGAGCGTAAGTTAGGGGGCAAAGGTCAGGGTAAGCTCACTGCCAAGAAATGCAAAGCCTTGCAGAATTATTACAGGGGGGCTATTCTAAATAACCTAGGGTCACTGGATCAAATGAAGGCAGAAATATGGGCAGGTCTCCTCCACTCCATGTCTAGTGATGAAAATCCCACACACACTAGGTGTAATCCATCCTGGTGTTGGTACAGGAGAGCAGAGGAGAATGGAGAAAAGCCAGAGAGTCATAGGCTTCACACAGGAAACCTTTTATTACGGAAGGTTGGTCAGAAGCTCATCCCTGTGCATCACCGGGTGTCCAGTGACAGCCGGCTCAAGCGCATGCAGCATGGAGGCACTCAGAATGCCAACGAATGCCTCAACTCTGTCATATGGGCCTGATGTCCAAAAATGGGTTGAGGCTGCAGCCAGTATGGCTATTTCTACATTTAATGAGGGTGCCTCTGCCATGCTGGCTGTGATGGAGAAATTGTGACTTCAGAGCACAGTCGTGACTGTCAATACAATGAAGGATGACGACATGGTTAGTATCTCAAAAGCCAATAGTGTCCATTCCGCCAGTGCAAAGTGGAGCCGTAAACGTGTAAGCACAGCCAAAAAAGTGAAGACACCAGCAGTAGATGGAGGAGGGCTCTATATATATGGTGCTGGCATGGATATGTAGACTGTAAACTAACTTGGGGGAACTAGGCTGTGTAATGGTTGTGTTCTGTCAGAGCCGATCAAAGTTTGTGATGTAATGGTCTTCAGTTGAAGGCCATGTTGACGTTGATGTGTTGTTTTGGATGTTATGATCAGTGATGGATGAAGCAATAATGAGTTTTGGATGTTAAACAGTGTGATACATGGATCTTACTTGTTCCTAAAGGCATATTTTGTCTGTAATGCATGGCTTTCAATAGAAATTTGTGGAATTTGGCCATAAAAATCTTTAAAAGCCGTTTTCTCAAAATTAGTTTTTTTCTCACACTCTGAGCAAAGAATCTCCACTTCTGTAGCACTTACATACACCAAACTTTACAGTTGCATTCCTAAGCATATTTTGAAGGTTTTTACAGAGGGAGTTGTTGATATATCATTCTTGGCCTGATTTATATGACATTTTATGCCTAAAAATAGGGCGGAAATCCATTTTTTAAGGCTATTGGCAGTATTTTCTGATTTACTGGGTAACAAAAGGTGATATTCATAATCCCCTCTGTAAATGTCTTTTAATTTAATATATCAACAAAATGAAAAAATAATTTTGAACCTTGTTTGTTTTCAATGGTCAGATTCTTTGCTTCAAAATATATGCAAATTAGCGCATATTTAATTACAGAAAACTTGCCATACATTTTTTTATCCAATTCATGTGAGTAATCAACTGGTTTCATGGTGATATCTGTAAGTTAAAAGTTTTGCCCTATTCACCTGTAGTGTCTCGCCTTAAGCACAACATTCTCAGCAGAGGGCACACTCGCTCTATGTATTAACTAGGGCATCAGTAGCTAACACCAGCAGAGTAACTTTACAGTAGAAGAAACCATCAGTACATGATGAGTGAAATGTTTAATGCGCGTGACAGAGTGCTTCTAACTTCAACTGTATTTTAATATTTCCAACAGGTAAACTAACTGAAAAAAAACCTGCTAATAGACAAAAGTAGTACATTTACTGACACAAGTAAAGCTAATTGCAAACTATGCTCTGCTTAATTGTCAAAATGAGGGGCAAAAACGAGCTCCTTCAACACTAGCAACTTGATAAAACATCTTAAGAGCCAACACAAAACCAAGGTTAAAGAGTTTGCTAATGCTAGCAGCGGGACACAGCAACAACCAACTTTGGACATTGCACTTGACGACCAGCCATTGTCAGTTGTGAACACTGGGTTTCGACATCTTCTCAGTGTACTGGAGCCGAGATATGAGATTCCCTGCCGTCGCCACATCACAGAAACTGTTACCAAAGCTGCACGAATTCGTGATGTGCCATTTGGATTGTTTGGACTAGTAGTGTCAGCCCAATGTCTCCCATCAGCTTAACTGCACAGTGGATCAATGAGGATTTTAATCATGCAAAACAGTTTTTGGGTTTGCACACTAGTCGAGCCATAGCAGGTGCATTTGATGAAATGCTACAGACATGGGGCATTCCTAAAAGTTCTGTTCACGTTGTGCTTCGGGATAATGCCAAAAACATGATAAAAGCTATGAGTGATGCAGGATTCCCCAGCCTGTCGCGCGCGCACACACCCTCCAGCTGGCTCAGAAAAGTGTGGCTAATGCAGCGGCTGTAAGACGTAAAAATAGTTGGACATTTTAAACATTATGCCTTAGCCTACTTCCGCCTGGAAGATATTCATGGGTACCAAAGATGTTACTTCCGACATGCCTGCCGCCATATTTGTGTCTGACACAGTAATAGAGCTGTGCTACAGATACACAAGTTTTTCAATACAGTCATGGCAATAGTGAATCTAAATGAGACAGAGAGATGTCAATATTCGGAAAAGACATCAGTAATTGGTTGTGATCCATATTTGTGAACTCCAAGTCAGTGTCATTGTTGGAGGATGGCTGTATTCCAGCACTTAAAACTTCATTTATGCACTTAACCTATCCAAGCTGTCCGACCAGTTTAGACACTCCCTGCATTTTTCATTGATGATGGAAACTCAGCTTACAATCAAACTGCTGTTGGTTCTACTTGAGAAACACGAACACCATTACTATATGTAAATCTTTCTAAAATCAAAAGAGAAATTCTACGGAATATTTTAAATAGACATTTTGAATAAGCCAATCAGCACCAAGAAACCTTTCTACTGCCCAGTTGAGCAGCAACATAGCACACATGATCAAAATGATCCTGAGTATCAAACATTTAAAGAATGCTCTGGTAGGATTCTCACCTGCTGAACTCACTTCAGTTTAACATAGACACTTTCCACCTTTGTTTGTCGAGGAAACACTGGGAAAAGAAGCTGCTCATTTCTTCCTTGTCAGTCCTGGTGTCTGTTTGCATTTCATCTGAGGATGCGTGATACCCTTATAACTTCAGTGTCCCAGTCTACATCAGAGTGATGTCAAAAACAAACTATCAAATCACAGAAACCTAGTCACTGTCAGAGAAATCACACATCATGTGATTAAGTTGTACTATTCAACATCTAATACAATAAAAAGCTTTTAAAACCTCTTCTTCAAACATGTTTGTCCCTGTAAAGACTCTCCCTTTGTTATTTAAGGTGTTATAAAGATAAAGTACATTATTATTATCAGTTCTAATAGTGCTGCTACTACAAAATACTGCTTCTGGTGATATGAGTAAAATAACAGCTGCTAGGACTAAAAACTAATCAGAGGTTAGGGTCCAGTTGTAGTTTAGATAGTGTGTTTTTCTGTGAGTACCCTTAAACACACACACCTCAGGCCTATCACACGCTGACTCATTTCTGTATTGTATTCAGTATTCATTATTCATTATTTTCGGTTGAAACTGTAAGACTGGATTTTTACAGTCACAGGTAATATTGTAATTTAATGTTGTTCACACATTAAATAAGACATAACATTAAGCAATATTGCATTTGAGGGAGTGCAGTAGTACTAAAAATCATTACGGTTGTAATTAGGTCATTAGGCTGTAGAAATTAAGTATTTATTTTATTTGTTGATACTTATTTATTTTAGGCCTTACTGAAGACTTTGTGGAGAAACCGCAGATGAAAAGGTGGGGGGAAAAAAACAGAAGAAACTGTCTTTCAGTAGACCACAACGGTCTACTTGTTTTTAATCAATACAAATGATAAATGGTTACACACGATGTAAAGAGGTTAAAAACATTTACATTTCAAAATTGAAAAGCTAAACTAAACTGCTAAAAGACAAAAACAAAAGCAACCAAAACAGGGAAAAGATAAGAAGTCTCTCTGTCGAACACACAATGCTAGAATAAAAATCCTAAAACACTTTTTGCCACAGTATATTACATCAGAAAGGGTGGTCTCTAAAACAAAAATATATATGTCAACAAAGCGCGCACGCGCACACACACACACACACACACACACACACAATAAAAAATGAATATGCAAATTGATTAACTGTATTCAGGCTAGAAGTTTAAGCACCCTTCAGAGCTTGAACACAGAATCATTTCAGCCCACCTGATGTAAAACCAAAGAGTCCCCAGGGTCCGTCCTCAGATGAGAGTTCCTTCACTTTGATTCAGTGGTCCTAAACATTTCACAAATCTGGTTCAGTACTGTTGAACTGTCAAGAACCACTGGACCGAAGAGGATCAGCAGAGTCCGCCGAGCTGTGGCGCTCTGAAAAGTGTCCTCAGCTATTTATACCCTGAAACTCCGACCGGTCCACCCGGCTCCAGTGGGGAGGGGGGTGTTACCTGTCGGGCCAGGTGATGAAATACCTAAGCTGTGTTCACGTGGGTTCCACCTCGACTCACCTGCTCCACCTGTTTGTTCACCTGTTCAGCCCTCCACAGAGTTACAGTCTGTCTGAGTATCTTTAAACTCTAATTTATTTGAACCCTTTTAACACTGCTGGATATCAACTGAGCAAATTAAAGTATCATCTTAAGTATAATTTTGAAGTAGTTTCATTTTATTCCATTTTCTGCTACTTTATACTCCTACTCCACTACACCTCAGAGAGAAATATTGTACTTTTCACCGCACTACATTTACCTGACAGTTTTAGTTACTTTACATTATTAAGGGAAGACATTACAGGCAAAAAAGATCATTTTTCAATTTAGAGATTTTGGGCTATTTATCTTCCATAACATCGTCTTCTTTCGAATGGTTGAAAATAAACTTAGCACAAAAAGTAAGGAAATTTGTGTTTAGTAGATTATTTCTCTGTGGTAACAATGTTTTTTGACAATAAATCTTATAGCGTTGGAAAGCCTGTTTAGTTCCCTTACAAATGGTTCCCCATTTGTAAGGAACATGCATTTGCTGAGTATGTGGGTTGCGCCCATGAAAAATTTGCCAAATCTTCTCTGCCAATGCCAAACAGCTTATTCTGCCATTGACTCGTTTGGTATAAGATTTATTGCCAAAAAGCATTGTTACCACAGAGAAATAATATACCAAACACAAATTTCCTTACTTTTTGTGCTAAGTTTAGGATTTAAATCCACAACTTATACCTTTAGAACAAGCTACCAAAGAGCTCCATGTTGTGGGATTTTAATTGATAATCTACAGTTTAAGGGGATTTTAAAATCCATCATAGATTTTAGTTTTTCTGGATTTAAGTTTAAGAAAAGACCTTCTTTCCTATTAAAGGGTTATCTGGTTTAAGGGATTTTAGGGCTAACAATCCCTTACAATGTATTAAATAGTATTAAAGCCAACTTAAATCTTTCACTTTAATTCAAAATGGATTAAAGCAGACATGACTCTGATCAGCTCTGAATGTCTTCATGAAACAGTCTAAGGGTCGACAGATGAAAGAAAAAAAGAAAAATACAGTTGCAATTCTGTGATGGAATCTAAATCTCACAGAGAGAAGAGTAAGAACAGGTTTCAGCATGTTGATAACCTGTTGACCCTCCTCAGTGGCCACTACAACATTATAGAGCCTGTTTGACCTGGTTTTAACATCTGTCCTGAGTGATCTGATCACAAGTGGATAGGTCTAGGTACGCATGTTCCCACCTGGCAGAAGAATGTGTATCCAAATGCGTCCTGAGTGATCACTTGTGATTGGATCTCGCCTACCTGCTCTATGCAAATGAACACTTCAATAATTTCCGTTTGCAATATAGGCTGGCCGTGTGTGACTGTGTGTATAAATGTCAGTTGATACTCTAACATAAATCATACATTATAAACGTGACTAATGAAAAAGAGCTGTACCGTGTCTTTGTGCCGACATAAATATGTCTGCTGACGGACGCTGGTACCTGTGCAGGAGAGAAGGACGTTTTTAAAAGTCTCTGTCTCTGCCATTTCAACCAGCAGATAAAAAGAAAAGTTGCGTGTAGATTATCAAAGGGTAATGAGAATGAAAGAGTATTTTTGTAGCATTTAACCAATCAGCAACCTCCCGTGCTAAACAATGAAGCCAATGCAGAAGGCCTAAAAACTGCAGTTCATCAAGTGTTTGTGTCTTTTTCGGACAATTTTCAAGCAAATAGCTGACGCATAATATGGCTTGCTGTGCGTTTAATTGTACTAACAGACCCGTCAAGAAGTCTGCGCTTTTATTCAACGTTATATGTTAGGATTATTAGCACGTTAACTAGCTAATTAGCCATAGACAGAAGGAATTAGCCTTGGAGCAAGACGCCCAGCTAAAGGGAGCGTATGCTAGCCACAGTCATTGACGTTAAACCGGCATGCACCAAAATCATAACATAACTTAATAGAGAAGGGTTCAAATATAGTGATAATACTTTTGAACAAAAGGTGCTTGTGTGAGTTCCACCACGTTAATTATGACCCTGCTGCCAGCTGTACCCGGGGACCGTCAGCAGCGGGGACCAGCATTGACTACAGGGTCAACAGACTTTTTTTCATACCTTACAAAGAATCAAGCAACGTTGGTTTAAAATGATGTATGATAATACATTAATATACTGTACATTACAATACATTACTAAATGCTTGGGCACAGCTTGCTTTGTGCTGTCACTGTTGAAATTACTATCACACAGTGAAGTTTTGTGTTTCCCTAATGCAAAAGGCCAAATAAAGTATAGGGCTGTGCAATGAATCAGATTTTTATTGTGATTACAATTTTGGCTCACAAAAAAACAATCACAAAAATAGAGTAGTCGAGAAAAATGATTATTTTGCAAATTATGTTTGGCAAGTAAACTCTTTAAGAGCATACACACACACAGAACACCGGCCACCCTGAGTATTGACTTTCAGGGTAATCTACCATGGCTATGGCGGCCTGTGGTGGGATAATGCTGATGCAACTTTTTAACATTACATCAAGAAAGCAAACGGCAGGAAAACACAGAGTGTAGCCAGCCTCTGACTTCACGACAGCTGCAGCTGCAGGGAATTAAACCCAAGTTGGTAAGCTTGCTAGCGACTTTGTTTAATTGTTTGTTACCTTGTTAACATTGTTGGTAACATTAATAGTCAGGTAACGTTAGCCTGTATAATGGTAACAGCAGAGGCGGTTCTACATTGAATTACACCCAGGGCGAGACCCCCTTCGAGTGGATTCTCTTAAGTGTGTTTTTCAAATGTTATAATGAAAGATTTGTGCAATTGAGAAATATAATTTTCTCTTTCACTTATGTTGTTATAATATATATAAAATATATATATATATATATATATATATGCCAAAAATATATACAATCAGATATATAAAAATTGTAACAACAGCAGAGAGAAACAATAATATAAAATATTAAGAATAATATACAAATAAAATATAGAATAAATAGGCCTATTCTAAATAGCACAAATCCTTCATCACACAAATGTGAAAACACACTAAAGAGAATCTAACTGTTACACTAAGAACAGAAAACACTAAACTAAAACCTGACTTTTCTGGCCTTCCTTGATGCAAAATCATCAATGATGTTATTGTATGAAATCTGCTCCCCTATTGAATGCTCACGGGCGCACGGCCTTTAAAAAAAATAGTCCAAAAATATTTGCATTTCAGACAGCCGACACGAACACACACGCCTATCAACTCGATAATAAAGCCGTAAAGTATCAGCTTTATGTGGGTGCTCAGTATTAGCGGCGCCTATGCCCAGCAACCCGTTCGACCCAGAGGTGAACTGTCCCCCGCTCCCCCCTACCCTTTCCCCTTCTCATACAGCTTCTCTGTGCAGTGTGCGCACGGCACCTTCTCAGCAAGCATGGGGCGCAAATTTGTGTGCTCGTGCCGCCCCCCATGAGTCATAAAAAAATGCGCCCCGGGCGGCTGCCCGCTTCGCCCGTGCCAAAAAACATCACTGGGTAACAGTAATGTTGCAGTTAACAGTGTTGGGAATGTCCAAAATAAGACCCTGAGGCCGGTCAAATCTGACTCCTATTAATTCATTCCTGCGTCTTCTTTTATGGACTTATGTTCACTCTACACAAGGAACAATCAGAGATGATGAGTTCAGTCAACCAAGTTTACTGAGTCCAGCATAATAGTTACAACACAGATGTGGGTTCACAAAACAGAGACTAAGTTTCTCTAGCAACAGACATGAAGTTATGGCTCGGTCCACCAAGAGCTCCTTACCCTAATCTTTTATTGTCTTCCTGCAGGGCGGTGTCTTATTGTTTCACAGGCCATCTGTGTTGCACCGCTTCCTTATACACATTTCCTGTTATTCTACCCGACCGTCTGGTTCATAATGTTCCTTTCATACCATATAAGGCTTACTCTATTTTAAGACTTAAGCTTAACCTTCTGTGCATCAGAGTTCTTTGTGCGAGGAATGCAAACATTCCTCACCCGCAGTACTTTAACCACTTCCTCAATGACGGCACACAGCTCTTTTGCAATGAGCACAATGTAACTTTAATTGTTAACATTCTACACTAGCTTAACTGGTCAGCTGACAATAACGTTATAACGTTACGTTAGGGTCAATACTCTGCAACAGCTCAAATCATGTCACACACTCTTCTTCATCCCCTATGACACATAAGGCCAAAAGAGATCTCTCCATTGCATTTGGTCCTTGGCAACATGCTGCACATCTCCCCATGACAGGTGCATCTTGTCCAGCAGCTCCTCCAACTTTTAGAAACACCAGCTAGCAGGGTTGTTTGTAACATTTTGGGCGGCCCTTATGCAAAAACCAACTTCTTCCTTAGGAGGACAGCAATGTTGTTGTCAACTTGGACTGTGTTTGTGGTTTGACTGATTCACTTCTCTATAATGTTAAAGTAACTAATTTAAGTTGTAATTTAAAGTAACAAACTTTTAAATGTTTCTTAAACTGTTTCATTTTCCATCTGATGATCTCCTCGAGCATTTCCAGGCCCATGACTAGTCCACCCTTGAGTCTAAAGTCCTGTTGATTTTAAACAATCACTGCTCTCACATTTCCATGCAGGGAATTGATTTTTGCAGGAGCAATGGAATCATCCCATTCATTCCCCCCCACACTGTTCCCACAAGCTGCAGCCACTAGAATGGAGTGTATATGGGCCTCTGAAGTGGCACGTTTACAACTTCTGACAGCTGGATGAGAGCTCATCCAGGAGTGACGATGACCACCATTGTGAGGAGTGCCCTTCTCTTAGCAGCATCCCCACAAAATATTCATGCAGGGTTTGCATGCACTGGAATTTGGCCTTTAAACAGAGAGATCTTCACAGAAAAATACTTTGCACCATCCCAATTCACAGATCGCCCACTGCCAGCAGTGACCCCAAAACTCAGAGTGACTCAAAATAATATCACAGATTACTGAGTCACTTTATTGCTTAATGACCCTGTCCAGTTTGTTGTGCCTTTCAGGGTTTTTGTTTAGATATGTTTGGTTAGATTAATTTAGTACACTGCACTACATTTACACACACCCACACACTCCAGACACAGCAGGGGTCCGTTTCAGGAAGGCGGTTTAACAAACTCTGAGTGTAACCCTGATGTCTGAGTTGATTTACCCTGAGATGGGAAACTCTGAGTTTTCGGTTCCAGAACAGCTGATTTGAGTTGGTTCAGTCACCTCGGAGTAGGTTGACTCAGAGCTAAGCGCGTGCACCACTATAATAAAAAGGCAGCATGAGTAGAGGCATGATACTACGATTCACCATGGTAACAACCACAAACAAACTGGTCGGCAGAAATCATCACCAACAGCGAGTTTGAACGTATTTCGTTAAAAAAGCAACACAGCGGAGAGAGAGTTGGTCTGGTAGAAAATTGCTGCTCGAGTCAATGCGTAAGCATTGACAGTGTATTAATTTAATAGTTAATCACAGGTAACCTATAATATTACTGGTGAAAACTGGAATGGTATTACACCTATAATTTAATTAAGGTGCAATCCTGCGGGCGAAAAAGTAAGCTACTACTAATCCCATTCTGAGCCTGCAACACCACGATCATTAACAGAAATATAATTTATAATCATTTAATTCTTTTTAATGGCTCTCACTGGTTTGAGTCCAGGGAACAATACAAAAAAACGTTTCAGAGCAAGGCACACTTTTCTAAAGAAAACTGCCGTTTGCAAAAAACATAATGCAACACAAAGAATCTGCTGGGATGTATCAGCATGTCCACGATGGTGGATGTTAGTGATATGAGGACGGATAAGGTATCTACATATCTGGTGGACTGTGAAGAAAATACGTCTCAAATCGGTTATCTGGAAATGAAAATACATCTATAGTCGGGACTCAATATCATCTCCCGACGTAAACTCTCTGTGAAGTAATACAGCTTCTTCATCAACGGGATCGTCGACAAAAGGACATGCAATGTTTGAGAAAAAAACGTTTCATAATCTGCGTAAACATAAACCAATAAGTTTTTTTTTATTCATGCAGATAACAAACTGCGCCCGATACAGACTGAACGAATGAATGAGGAAATGAAAGCGCGCTGTGTCAGACGGAGGAGACAGAGAAACTGCTCCAGACCAGGTTAGGTTCACACGCTCAGTTACCATAGTAACTGACTCTAAGGTTAAGTTACCTCTCTTTCTGAAACAGAAGACCCAGAGTTTCCCCTCATCTCAGGGTTAACAAACTCAGAGTTTTCACTAAACCTGCTTTCTGAAACGGACCCCAGATGTTGCTGATCTTCATACCTTATTCTACATAGTTCAGTCAATTGTAGGCTACTCTCTGTGAGGTCTCCCATCTTTTGTCTGGACCTGGTTAATGACAGTTGTCCTTAAACTTTTTCATTTTGATTAAATGTTCTTGAGAATGTTCTACCCAATAAATAATTTTCTAGCACTCCCATGGCTATCCCTTTTTTCATGTAGTAAATTAGCCTACATTACATTTCATTTACAGTAGCTGACATTTTATACAAAGCAGATGTCACAGAATGTCAGGAATGACTTGGACCCAAATGCAGTTTAGATGATTTATTAAACAAAAATGAAGAACATACCAAAAGTGTCCAGAAAGCAACAGTCAAAAACTAATTCCAGAACAAACAGAACAGGATCTCAAAAAAAACGGAACTCAGAGACGAAAGGTAGACTCCAGACACAAACACACTCACAGAACACACCGCAACAGACTACACGGCAAACAGAATGAACAGCAACAGAACCGTAATGCTCCCACACAAGACAAAGACAACACAGATACTAAATACACAGGTTAACAAGGACTAACAAGAAACAGGTGAAACAAATCAGGGCAGAACAATAAAACAGGCGGGAAAACAAAAGACAGGAAGTAAACTAGATAGGACAAGGGAGACAAGACAGACTTCAAAATAAAACAGGAAACAGAACATCACAATCATGACAGCAGATTCATATAAATAAGTAGACTAGTAGTAGTGTAATGGTAGCCTAGTAAGTATTCATTTTAAAATTGCTAGTTACAATATTGTGAATGATAAATAAGCTCTCATTTTGGGTATTGGATTGATTAATTAGATGTATTTCATACATGTTACAGCCATCCCTGTCATGTGTTACAACAGTTGTAACAGTGTAGTAACCATTTAAATCAATTTTGCATCCTGCACATATTTCATAAAACCACTTAAATGCATTTTTCCATTAAGTGACAAGGTGAAGTGTATAATGTAGCAAATTGGCTATTGCAGTGTAAATGTTTTTTGATTTTGTTAGGGGCTTGTTCTGACCCAGAACGCAGAGATTTCACACACAGACAATGAACGCAGTTTGTAAAGGTTTTAATGAACAAAAAGAGTACTCAGAGACACAGTGTGGGTCTTGTCTGAGCGGGGAATCTCCTGGCTGGTCCGAGTACTGAGGCGACCCGAGGAGGAAGGATCCAGGTCGTACGAGACTCGAGGCAGACAGGCAGGGAAGAGTTCACAGTAGTTTCCACTGGCGGAGGATTAGGCTGGATGGTGAGGCTGGAAGCTTGTAGGCACAGCGTAGGAGGCAGCAGGTCTGAGCGGACACTGGACGGAAACACAGGGAAAGTATGAGCTCAGGAGAACAACGACAAAAGCTAGGGTGCAGAAGACAACACGGACACAACTTTGAATACACTGAAACCTCAGAGCCAAGTTTCCACATGGGTTGTGGATAACGAACTGGCGCCGAAGAGGTGATCAGCCCGGGTTTAAGTATTGCTGGAATGAATCTTGGAGATGAGCTGCAGCTGTGAGGAACGGCTGTGCAGTGTTGATTCAGCCACGCCCCTTGACCTACTCTCCTCTGAACACGTCTCCAGCACTCCAGGCGGAAAAGCACAGATACACACAGAGACACACAGACAACCAGAACAAAAACACCCAAAACAGGGCGGAGAGAGAGCTGCCCATAACAGATTTATTGGAAAAAAATTGCAAAAAGTGTTGACCGTCACTTGTCTCCCCTATTCATCTTCATACCAACATAATTATCTTTTGCCTTTTGTTTTGTTTTGGTAGAAATTGTCAGGATTTAGAGAAATGGCGGACCCAAAAATGCAGAAACGACAGGGCAGTGTTGAGTTCAAGGAATTAATAAATAAAAAGGGATACAACAAAAAGAGTCCTGAAGTAAGCAGGCAAAAACAGTTCCAAAAAACTTTTTGATTTTTCTGAAATATGTTTACCTCATTATTTGACGCTTTGGCAACGTTTAACATTGTAACATTATAGATATGACAGAAAATACAGAAAGCATAATAGGTGCTCACTTAGTCTATATACACAATGTTCCACTACCGGGATTGCTTTGGTGCCGCCGGAAATTCTGCCTGATGTCCCTCAGTTAGGCCGGATGTCCGTTACCTTGGACTTCCTTTGTGTTCTAAACTCCGGTGGATTTACGAGGACTGTGGTTAACTGCTCCTCAGATCTCTGCAGGGTAAATCCGTCCAATCTGAGTTTTCTGTTGCACGACTAAACCAACTTTTGAACGTACACATGTTCCGCCAAAACAAGTTCCTTTCCGAGGCTATTTTGCAGAGGCACCGTTGCGTGATGCGTCATCATTGTCGTCAGGCTGCATGGTGATCTGTTCTGGTTCCAGTATGTCGCCATTAAGGCCATTTTATAGTTGTGCGTAAAATTGACGGCGTAGCCCCGCAGACCCCCGCAGACCCCTCTGCGTCTACACCGGACCCTACGCCGTAGCCTGACGCGACCTCTCGAAAAATGTAACTACACGTCGCAGCGACGCACGTCGCTTGGCCGTGGCTTGGTAGCGTTGCATTTCCCCCGACTCATTTCCTGGTTCTCCTTCTCCATAAACAACATGAAATCAAGGAGAGGGTTAACTCTTCCTGCTCCAGATTTCCCACCGTGGTCAGAAAGAACAGGGGAGACACTTTGTTTCTCTCACTATGACTCTAGAGTCGGTACTCGCTCCAAAGTTAATCACCATCACTCTCTCACTTCTCCCTCGCTCTATCACCCACTCCCCACAAATGCACATGCCGGCTCGAAGCACACACCAGCGCACAAGTATAAACATCAGGCAACTTACGTAGGCTACGGCGAGAGCTCTGCGTGGAGCCTCCGCACAACTGTAAAACGGCCTTTAGTGACCACAGGTAATGAAGGCTGGCACAGCAGGAGATCACTGTGTGGGTGAAAGATGGCCTGACCTCGAGGGCCTTGAAGAAGATGGAACGCCACCTTGTCTTTGTGATGCCAAAGGATCTTTAAATAATGTTTCATGCTTTTAAGTAGCTGTGGTTGAAGCAAGCTCTTACCTGATCTCACACTGGATCCCTGTAAGACATCATCACAGATACTGGTCTCGAAATGCAGGGGTACCCACCGTCTCCTAGGATGCAGTAACCCTCATGATGATATGCGCATGGCCCATGCTACACCCTTTCATCAAGTTTCATGAAATTTTGGCCAGTAATTTTTCCAGTAAAAGTAATACAAAAGTAATACAATAAACAAATAAAAGTCACTACCTAATTTTGGTTGCATAACCATTCATGCTTATTTGAACATTTGTCTAGACTGGTCTGATATAATCTCTGTTGAAAGTCTATTCCATTCTACTGCTGCCATGTACAGAATGGTATTTTGCACTGAACATGTGTTTAATCTACATAGCACAATGTTTAGTTAAATACCCATGTGTGTCCCTAACAAGTAAAAAGTAATTCTTAAAATACTGTGGCGTATTTTTGTGTGTGCAAGATTTCATGCATTAGTCTCAATTTTAGCTGCCTTACCCTATTATTAGTCATGGCCAAATAAAGCTTCATGAAGCTTTATGACTCATTTTTATTTATTGTTTGAGCCCACTAGATGGTGCTTTTGGTTTTAAGAAAAAGGCTCAAGGAATAACCATTTAGTGTGCTTTTAACACTTTGTTGAACAGAGGGCACCATCTGGTAAGCTCAGAAAATAAATAAAATGGTTCACAAAGCTTAATGAGGCTTCATTTGGCCATCCCTACCTATTATCCACCATCAACCATTTTAATTTATTATATGGGAAGGGCCTACGAAACCATCTTGACCATTTATTTTTTTGCGCTGTTTGAAATTTAGTTTTTATCCCCTTAAGGGTGCTACGGTACCATGAATTACAGTCATAGTCAAAGTGAGATTGTATTAAAACTGTTGCTGTAACTGCAAACCCTTCTACTCAACCCCGTGACCTTGCTTTATTCATTCTTGGCGGTGTTTACATACCACCTTAGGCCAATGTGATGGCGGCACGCTCGCTGACCAGATATGTGTGGAGTGGACACACCCGACTCCTTAGTTATTGTCCTCAGCAATTTTAACAAAGGTAACCTTAGTCATGAACTTCCCAAATACAGACAGTTTATTAAATGCCAAACCAAAGAGAAAAATATTGTTGGATCACTGTTGCAGGACAGTGAGCAGTACATATCACATATCACGCCGTTTCTGAATCTCGGACCATCAGCACCTGTTCCCCTCAAGGCTGCGTTCTTTCCCCTCTGCTTTTCTCCCTGTACACCAACAGCTGCACCTTCAGTTTCACCAGTCCGCCAAGCTCCTGAAGTTTACGTACGACACCACTCTTATTGGACTCATTTCTTTTGAGGATGAGTCTGCCTTATCAGTGGGAGATTGGCCATCTGGTGACCTGGTGCAGTCAGAACAACTTGGAGCTAAACACTCTGAAGAGTGCAGGTGGTTGTGGATTTCCGGAAGCCCCGGCCTCCCCCATCACTCTGGGTCAACACTGTGGAGTCCTTCCGCTTCCTGGGCTCCATTATCTCTCAGGACCTCAAGTGGGAGCTGAACATGAACTCCCTTATCAAAAAGGCTTAGCAGAGGATGTACTTCCTGCGGCAGCTGAAGAAGTTCAACCTCTCAAAGAAATGATGGTGCACTTCTACACTCCCCTCCTCGTTGACAACGCTGCTGACGCCGCCAAGTACAAGGGCAGACGTATCATCCGCTCTGCTGAGAATGGGATTGGCTGGAATCTGCCGTCCTGCCAGGAACTTGTTAGTCTCCAGGACTCTGAGGCGAGCAGAAGGATTGTAGCCAGTTCCTCCCACCCCGGACACAAACATTTTGAAACACTCCCCTTGATGGTTCTCATAGGGAATTAATTGAACCGCTCCGTTCTGCTGTTGTTACAGCTGCCTGTGAAAACCCAGCGTAAAGCACAATCATTTCCAACCAATCACACAAGTTGTCAATAATAATAATAATTTGTTTATTATGTACAGATGCTTTTAAAACAACAACAGCATTACAGGTAGAAATTTGAGAAATTCCATTATAATTGAGATACAACCTTTACTGATCTATTGGGTTAATTTAAAGGGCCACAATCAAGATCACCCAACACAAGACACTTTAAAACCTTGTTGGGAAAACAAAAGGAGAGAAACAAAAAACTTTGGATGGTCAGTGACAAATAAAAATAACAGAAATGAAATAGATAAATGTAACTTTATTCCAACAGTACCATTGCCAGCAATACCTCCTTGGATACTTTCTGATGACACAGTAGATTTAAAGGACAACTATTATATATCATTTTCAGGATAATACTTGTATTTTGTGTTTGTACTAAAAACATGTTTACATGCTTTAAGGTATTCACCCTCTGTATGAGATGCTCTGTTGGAGCACCTGTCTCTTTAAGCCCCCCTCCCGAAAAAAAGCCCAGTCTGCTCTGATTGGTCAGTGTGTTTCCTGGAATCTGCACTCCATCAAAGAATTTCTAATAAGGGAAGAAGTTCCATTCTTGGGATACTTCCGGCTTCTGAACTGGTTGCAGTTCCACTCTGGTTCCATATAGGGGCGCTCACAGGTGAGTGCAGAATGAATGGTGGTCTACCCCTCAAGTGGCTTTTTTGTTCTAAAAAGCCTTTTAAAATGTCAATGACGTCATATACGGCCAGAGATACTGCTTTACGGCAAGCTCTTAGTCGCTTCCTTTTTTCTCTCGAGGCATCGACAACACAGCTGACAGGTTAGGCTCTCCCTGTTAATACACGTGCTAGAAAGAGGTTTGCTAATGTTTTAAAGACCATGCCGAAATATTCACTCTGACATTCTGGTTCTGCTTTGGATGCCATCAAGCGGGATCTCTGGTCGTAATCAGTCCTTCACTGACCAATCAGCATTCATTAGCAGAATGCTAGCATGTTATGGGCAACAACGACTCAACCTGTAAGAAATCGAAAGGACACAAGTACTCATTCATTCAACGTTTGACCTATAATCCATGTTGAACTTGCAAAAACTACAATCAAATCTGAGATTTCTCAACGACAATCAGGCGAAAGAGACATCTAGTTCCATAGAGTCCCATTCATTCAGCACTCGCCTGCGATCACCCCCAGTGGAACTCTGGATGGATGGATGGATGGATGGATGGATGGATGGATGGATGGATACCCAAGGGGAAATGCAAGGTCCCAGTAGCTTAAGACATCACACACAACATTCACATACATCACAAACAGGATGATAAAAAAGCAAATCCACATGAATAGCATGGAGAATAAAATAAAAAAATACTAAATAAATAAAATAAAAAATCCACATGAATGTACTATGGGATGTATAAGCATGAGACGCTTGCAGTGACAGGGCAGGAACTGACCCTATGATTCAGTATGAGAGTGTGTGTCATGGTAGTAGTGCAAATAGGTCCAATAGTGCAAGGATAAAGTCTAGAGACCAGCATTAAATATGGACAAGGAGGGAGGGAGGGGTTGTGCATATGGGCTAATATAGGCAGTAAACAGTGTAACAGTATAAACAGTAAACAGTGGCCAAAATGAACAGGTACATAACTGTTCTTATAGGAGGTAGTGGAAGTGGTGGGGAGGGAGGAGGGGCAGACAGACTATGCAGAGAAGTCTCTCTCTCCTCTTCCCTTTTGTGAAGCATTGTAGAGTTGTATGGCCCTGGGGACAAATTACTTTCTCAGTCTGTCAGTTGTGCATGGCAGTGTGCGTAGTCTTGAGCTGATCATGCTCTTCTGCTTTGTAAAAGTGCATTGGAGTGGATGACAGTCATTGTCCAAAATGTTGAGCAGTTTGTTCAGGGTCCTTTTATCTATTATTGAAGTGATGCACTCCAGTTCAGCGCCCACGACAGAGCCAGCTTTCCTTACCAGCCTGTCCAGTCGCCCAGCATCCCGCTTCTTAGTGCTTCCTCCATACCACAGCATAGAAGAGGATTCTGGCAACAACAGACTGGTAAAACATCCAGAGGAGCTTGCTGCAGACATTAAAGGACCGCAGCCTCCTCAGGAAGTACAGCCGGCTCTACCCTTTCTTGTAGAGTGCTTCACTGTTGGATGACCAGTCCAGTTTATTGTCCAGGTGTATTCCCAGATTCTTGTAGGTGTTTACCACCTCCACAATGACCCCCTCAATGGAGACTGGCAGCAGAGCGGGTTTAGACCTATGGAAGTCCACCACCATCTCCTTGGTCTTTAAAGTGTTTAGTTGTAAGTGGTTGAGTTTGCACCATTGCACAACGTCATCCATCAGGCCCCTGTACTCCTTCTCCTGTCCATCCCTAATACACCCCACAATTGCAGTATCGTCCAAGAACTTCTGCATGTGGCATGACTATGTGTTGTAGCAGAAGTCAGACGTGTACAGGGTAAACAGGACTGGGGAGAGCACAGTTCCCTGTGGAGCTCCAGTGCTACACAGTGATACACAGTGTCAGAGAAACAGTTCTTCAGTCTGATGAACTGTGTCAGGTAGTCCGTAATCCAGGATACCAGGTGAGCGTCCACACCCATCTGCAGAAGCTTGTCTCCCAGTCTGAGGGGTTGGATGGTGTTAAAGGCACTGGAGAAGTCAAAGAACATAATTCCCACAGCACTTTTCCCTTTGTCCAGATGAGAATGTGTCCTGTGCAGTAGATATGTGATGGCATCGTCCACGCCCACCTTCTCCTGGTATGCAAACTGTAGTGGGTCTAGTGCGTGGCGTACCTGGGGTCTGAGTAGCCACAAAACCAGTCGCTCCATGGTCTTCATCATGTGTGATGTTAGAGCGACCGGCCTGTAGTCATTCAGCTCACTTGGGTGTGGCTTCTTTGGGACGGGGATGAGACATGATGTCTTCCACAGTGTTGGGACTCTTCCGAGATGGAGACGGTTGAAGATGTGCTTCAGTGGCTCCCCCAGTTCAGCAGTACACACTCTGAGCAGCCTTGGACACAGTCTGTCAGGCCCGGCTGCCTTCCTGGGGTGGAGTTTCCTCAGCTGTACACCGACTTGGTCTGCCGTAATGAATGGGGTGAGGGTGGGGGGGGGGAGGGGAGGGGAGTGGTGCGTCTGTGGGGGGTGTCTGGTGGATGGTGTCGACTGGTGGCTGGTGACTGAAGTCAGTGTAGCTGCACTGTCCGTAGCCACCTTTTGGGGGAGGGGTGAGTATTGCACTGAGAGTGAGGGGGGAAGTGCGGGTTGGGCAGGCAAGCAAGCAAGAGCAGTGTCTGGGTCAGCAGTGGATGTTGGAAAGACCACTGCCGCTGGTGCCGGGCAGTTGAACCTGTTGTAGGAGTGATTCAACTGGTTCGCCCTGTCCAGATCTCCCTCCACAGAGCTGCTACTCTTCCTCAGGCCAGTGATGGTCTTCATTCCGTCCCAGACCTCCTTCACGTTGTTTTTCTGTAACTTCTGTTCCACCTTCCTTCTGTATTCCTTCTTAGCCTCTTTCAGCTTGACTTTGAGTTCACCCCGTACGCACCTCAGCTCTGCCTGGTCCCCCTCTCTAAACGCCATCTTTTTCCTATTAAGAAGGGTCTTGACATTGCTGGTTATCCAAGGCTTGTTGTTTGGAAAGCAGCGTAGAGTTCTCGTGGGAACAACAATGTCCATACAGAAGTTCAGAAGTTCAGGTAGTCGGTAGTGCAGTGTGTGACCCCCTCAATGTCCTCACCGTGTGACTGTTGGAGCACATTCCAGTCTGTAGATTCAAAACAGTCCCTCAGGGCCTCCTCCGCCTCGGGGGACCACTTTCTGATGGAGCGTGTGGTGGTTGGTTCTCTGCGGACACGTGGAATGTATAGCGGCTGTAGGAAAACCAAGTTATGATCTGATTTCCCAAGTAGTGGCAGTGGGGTGGAAGTGTAAGCGTCCTTTGTATTGGCATACAAAAGGTCAATGGTTCTGTTCTTTCTTGTGTGGCAGTTAACAAACTGATAAAAGGCAGGCAGGGTTGAGTCCAGTGTGATATGGTTGAAGTCGCCTGAGATCGCAATGAATGCTTTGGGATGTTGAGTTTGAAGTCTCGCGATCGTAGAGTAGATGACGTCACACGCGATTTCAGCCCGTCCACTCGGTGGAACGTAAACACAGGCGATTAAGGCGTGAGAGAATTCTCTAGGCATGTAGTAAGGCCTGAGGCTAACAGCAAGCAACTAAATGTCTGGGCAGCAAATTACCTCTTTCACAGTCACATGTCCTGGGTTGCACCACTTATTGTTGATGAACAGCGTGAGGCCCCCACCTTTCCACTTTCCATTTAGCTTGGGGTCCCGGTCCGCTCTGACGGTAGTGAAGCCGGGTAGCTCCATGTTAGCATCTGTGATACTCCGATTGAGCCAGGTCTCAGTGAAACACATGAAGCTGCACTCCCTATACAACCTAATGTTTTTTTACTAGGGCACCCAGCTCATCTGTCTTGTTGGCCAGTGAGTTTACTTTCCCCAACACACACGAAGGAACAGACGGTTTAAACCTCCACCGCTTCCTCAGTAGCCTAGCCTTCACGCTAGCTCCGGCTCTGCATCCGCGATATTTACGCCTCAATTCCTCTGGGGTGAGGTGAACAATGCCGGCGTGTCCCATTGTCCTTAGTCCGAGCAGTTGTTCCCTTGAATAAACAAGGTTTTTTTACTGCCGTGATCCAGTTTAATCGTAGCCATATCCGTAGGATAGAAGATATATACGCAAGGCGTGTAAATGTTAAAAAAGTTAGAAGAGAAAAAGTTTTAAAAAAAGACAAAAAACAGACACATAACAGACGAGCAACAGAGAAGGCTGCCACTCCCGAGGGGGTGCCAGTAGAACTGCAACCAAATTCAGTACAATGGGGCTAAATAGGGAGTGAAATGGCTCTCCGTAGACCGGCTCTGATTCCACTCTGTCGCAGCCTCCGCTATTGTTTCACTAGTTGAAGCTGGAACTACTGCAATGGAGTATATGGCAGGACATTGTACCGTCAAACATCGCAGATAAAGGCTTCTGAACCAAACACTATCCAATCGTACATCAGCAATAATGCGACCCGAAAATGGGGAGAATTTAACAAATTGGCAGCCAAGATGACAACTTTTGTTGCCTTTAGCATGTAGCTAACATTACTATAGTTAGCAGTGAATAGTAATAGAATATAGCAGCACTTTCTACAGTCAAAAATCACAGATAAAGGCTTTTAAACCAAATACTACATAACCGGAAATGTTTCAGGAGTAATGTGGCTCGGAATTGACGAGAATTTAACAACACTGGCAGCCAAGATGACATATTTTACAGCCGTTAGCATGTAGCTTCATGCGACAATGTTTACACCGCAGTAGCTTAAAAAAAAAAAAAAAACTCCAGTCCTGCCCACCTGGAGCAGATGACCAATGATAGAAGGCCGGAGAAGGCCGGCTTAGAGTTGGGCAACACTTAGCAGAAAGTAGAAACTGTTGAAACCGGAGCGTTCAGAACAGAAGAACAGAAATTTGAATGTTTTAGCTCACAGGATTTCTCTAAAATACGTTTACCTCATTATTTGGCCACGTTTAACATGGAAAACCGACATTATAACATTGTTATAACATTGTATACATATGACAGAAAATACGGAAAAGCATAATATGTCCACTTTAACATTATTAGATAAGAAGAACAACGATAGGAAGTTTATCCAGTCCAGATCTACACAGATGCATCAAAGAGTTTAGTTAGTAAAATAAGAATAGCATATTTCCTTTTCAGAATTTAGTATCAAAGTAGGGAAAAGGACTAGTGATGAAGTATCAGTTTACACAGGAGAAATGCTTGCAATATTGTCAGCAGTACAATGGATGGATCCATAGCCATAGAGAGCCGTCATTTATTCAGTTTCAAGCTCATAACTAGCTAGTTTACAGCACAGTGATTCAGACTGCACACCAGCCATTTTGATAGAAGTACAACAAACATTATACTGAATTCAAATGACTGGTATTACAGTAATATTTATTATGAATACTGGCACATATTGGTATCAAAGGAAATTAAAGTGCAGATATGGTTGCAAAGGAGGCTACAACAATTAATTACATTCATATGGCAGCTAGTCTCAGCAAAACAAGTTAAGAGCATTATTAAACAGAGAGTGAAGGAAAGGTGGCAAAAGCATAGGAAGTGGAGAGAAAAGGACGATGGTTTTATAGCATTCAAAGGAAAGTGGGAAAAATGAGGTGTGCAGGAAGGAGCAGGAGAGAATAGACAATAATATCAAGACTAAGATTTGGACACACTGGATTAAACGGCACACTGTTTAAAATAGGTAAACATAATACAGTAAGATGTGATCACTGTGGACATACTTTATTGTCAGGAATATGAGGAAGAGAGAAGGCAAATCATTCAAAACTTCACAAAAATAAAAGTGCAGTGTAATTTAATAGATATTTTTACAAAAAAACTGAAGATGATTAGTTTAGTTGTGTTTTTTAATTAATTAATTAATTAATTATTATTATCATTATCATTATTTTAGATTTTGAGTATTGTACATACAGTATATTAGATCCCCTGAGCCACACTCCATACCAGTTGGTGGCGATAATTCACCAAATCGTTGTTTGTCAACCGTCAACAAACATCAAAGAAGAAGAAGAAGAACTATTAACAAATGGTAGTACCAAAGATCCAAACCGTCTCTGGTAGTACTCACAGGATGGCTGAAGAGGAACATCACAGCGGCTTTTATCGAAAAATGCCGGTAGGTTAGCACCATTGCTAAAGGCCTTGTTAAAGGCAATACAGTTTTAGTCAGTGTGCATGCTGTATTGTTTACTTTTGTGGTTTTGTCTGGGCACAATGTTAGCTGCGGCTATGCTAACTGGTAAGCTAGCTTTGACAAAGACCTGGTTGAACTTTATAGCATGATAATGTTTAAACGTGTGTGACAGGTGTGGCTTAATGGGGCGTCTTAAGTTTTAATGCTAGTTCTCACATTGTATGTAAATGTTAAACGGTCACTTGTTTGTAAACAGATGTACTGTCGTTTGTCAGTTGGCTAACAAACATGAATGATGCTGTTTATGTTTTCTGTGGTTTAGCTCAATGCTTACCAGCGGAAGTGGCATGCGTTTAACATTACTACGTTATATACCTTGCCATTAGTAAGTTGTTTTACTTTTAGATTTCACCTAACGTTACACTCAAAACGAAAACTATCTGGAAAGTAAAGTGACTGACATTAGCTAAAGGCTCAAAACTACCACCAAGTAATTCGTGCTGTTGTTTACAAAACTCTCGTTAACATTTGCAACTGCTGTAGCTAATGTTAGACAGCTGTTACGCCTGGCAAGTGCATTTATGAAGCCTGCGCATCCCAATGTGCCTGCAATTTGTCTTTACTAACTGCGTAGGTATCTTTAGAAATGTGCTGATACTGGTGATGTAAGATAGACCTTCAGCCCTGGTGCTAACGTTAATGTTACCTCTTGAAATCTTGCTATGCTTAACATGAACACATTTTTCACACAAACGCTTTTCAAATCCCTCTGTGTTTACTGTTGTACAAGAAATATGCCTAAATATAAAGTCACTGAGTAGCTGGTAAACGCAGTGTTAGGCAACTGATGACGAGACTGGCAGCGTTGTCATGCAGTTAAAGACACACTTGTACAGGCATCAGACAGTAATCAGAAACCTGGATAGTGTCATTATAATCATTTTAAAAAGGGAGATAAATATCCAGTAAGACCCTATATTGCATGAACATCCTATCCTGATTACGGTATGTTCAAAAACTGAAGCAGCTTTGTAACCGGGATACAGTATGCATGTAACCTGGTCTCTCTGTGTTTCTCATGTGTCTTAAATGGCTCCTTGTTTTCTTTTACTTGCATCTTTTCCACACATCTAAGTCCCTCCTACCTAAGATTTCAGGGCGATAGGCAAGTAAAAGGAAGAGAGGAATTGGAACACGTTTTTAGTGAAACAATAGGCCTACATCCTTTCCTGTCAGCGGTCAACTGAATCAGTTTCTGATGGTAACGGCACAGCTTAATCAGCTGTCAGTCTGCAGCTCCGTAGCATCTTTTAAATTGTTGGATTTTGTATTTGCACAGATAGTGTGATGTACTGTCCAAATAGTCTTGCATCATAAGACCTAACTCAGGCTCTGTCAGCACTGGAGTATGGGTCTAGCTGCACAAGTTTACATTCTGGTATAGGGGGGGGGGGGAATCACTCTGGGTTGTTTGTATTTCTTTAAGCCAGTCAAAATCCTGCTTTATACCCGCACTGTACATCCGGTAGATTTGGGTACCGAAACGCGGTGCCAATAGGGCACGTAAACGTTAGCAACGAGACCAAATAAGGACAACAATTTCGGTTCCTCGTTTCGGTGCCTGACGTTTTTTTTTGCAGAAGCATCGCTGCACGGGACACTACGTTACCATTAGCTAGTAGCTGGATTAAACACAATGGTTAAAATGCTGACAGCTTGCGTTAAAAGTGTGACTGTATTTCCCTGTAGAGGATTCCAACACCGGGACGTAATCTGCAGTTGTCGGAAAAACAACACACACAGAGTGCGTTCACTTGAAACTTGCCAGCCTTGTGGTGCATTTTAAGTTATTGTAAAATACCCTTTTCCCATCTGGTGCTTTGGTTTTTGTCGTTTACCAGCAATTTACTGGTGAAATAAGTAATTGTTATAAGTTATTGTTATTACATTATTAATCAATCATTTAATTTTGACCGTATGGCCTTAGCAACAAACAAACCGTTATTTAATGTCGCCAACTGTCGTTTTGTGCTCCTTTTTTTTTAAAATATTTTATATTATATACATTATAAATATATTATCTATATTTCGGTTTAGGCACCGGCACCATTTTAAAAGTATCGATTTAGCACCGGTATCGGAAAAAACCCAAATGATACCCAACCCTAACTGCTATCTGATGTTAGCAGCAGTTAGCGATTAGATCAGGTCACCCGGGGAGCGTGAAAAAAGGCGAATGAGAAGCGCGCCCGTCTCTGTATCCTCTTCCCTCGCTACCATTAACTTGTCTTCCTCTGTGATCTTTTGTCCAGAACTAAGGTTCATGCTTGGGAAATAAGCCTCCTCGAGGAGGGAGGGAGGAAGTGTGTGTGTGTGTATAAGCCTGGGCAGCGACGCACAAGTGATGGGTCCGAGGAGGAAGGCCACTAAACTCCAGCCTGCTGTAGTGGGCAGCGGTGGAGTGGAGCTGGTCCTGAGACCTAGTGAGCCCAAAGACTACATCAATGAGTTGTCCCATGAAGTCCTCTGTCATATATTCAGGTACACTGCCATCCACCTACACTTTGCATTTCATTCTAGGACTGGGTGGGGGTTCTACAATGTGTTTTTATTGTTGAAGAGGATGTCAGCACCATGGGTGAGACTGTGTTCAAGTAGGGATACAGGTGATATCACAGTTGTAATTTTCCCTTTTATATAAATATAACGGTATGATATAGGGCTGGGTGACGTATCCCTATAGAGGTCATTTCCAAACCCAAACAGAATCTGCGATTTTTATTTATTTATTTTTAATTATTATTTATTTATTTATTAGCGTTTTCAGCTGTGATCCTGAATGAAAATCTGTGGAATTTAGTGGACTGTTTTTCTGCTTGGGGTGGAGATGTGTTTTGATGAACATTTCTTACTTTAATTTCTTTAAAATCTGCGGATAATTCTGCAGAATTCTGTGCCTGCAGATTAGTCAGTATGAGAGAACCACATGGTAAAGCCTATTTTTGTATACTACTGTGTGAATTACATACTTGGCAAATGAAAAGTACTGAGTATTTTCTCATCTTTTTAAGAACTGTAGTGCAAAATAAACATAACATGCAAAAATCTGAATGTAAAGCGTTGTCCAACTGACATATATTGCCCTAACGCAGCTGGTTTTTCGATAGAAACGCTATATAGAATAAAATATATATATTTTTTATCTATCTATCTATCTATCTCGTCATATTGCCCAGCCCTGTCTGTGTCTAGACAGTGGTCTAATACACCCAGAGATTTTAGAGGAACAGCTACTAAATCATAAACGGTATTATAAAATCTCTGACAGGTGATAAATGAATATCATCTCATGGTATATATGTATTCCCATATGACCCTACCATAAGTAAGATAAGATACACCTTGACCTCAGCCTAAGCTGCAAAAGGTTTTGAAAGTTTGAACATTTGTTTTGTTTTTTTAGGTACCTTCCCATGAAGGACATCATGTGTATGGAGTGTCTGTCCAGAAAGCTTCGAGAAGCTGTAACTCTGTACCTGCGGGTGGTCAAAGTAGTGGACCTATGTGCTGGTCGCTGGTGGGAGTATATGCCTTCAGGTAAGAGCTTGCAGCACAACCACTGCATCCCTAACAGTCAAATAACTAAGAGCATGTTGAGTGTTCAGTGCTACAGTACAACTGCTTACAGGTTGTGTTTTTTTTAAAGAAATGACACATTAGTAAGTACTGTCATGTGATGTGGAGGTGCAGTCTGAAAAGGTGTTTTTCAGCCTGTGAGATGAAAGATGGGCAGTGACTCTGCTGTCCTGACTTCAGTGGGGGGTTAATTGCACCACTATGGGACCAGAATAGAGAAGAGCTTTCATGAGATCAGAGGGGCTTCTGGGTAGCAGGTGACCAGTCGTCCAGAGGCAGAAGAAAGTAATGGTGGGTTTTGACGATGGCTTGGTGTAGGGCTGCAACTAACGATTATTTTCTTTGTTGATTTATCTGTTAATTATTTTCTTTAATTAGTTGTTAGGTCTATAACATGTCAGAAAAATTGTGAAAAAATGTCGATCAGTGTTTTCCAAAGCCTAAGAGGACGTCCTCAAATGCCTTTTGTCCACAACTCAAAGATATTCAGTTTATTGTCAGAGGAGAGAAGAAACTAGAAAATATTCACATTTAAGAATTGGAATTTTTACTTTTTTTCATAAGAAAAATGACTCAAACCGATTAATCGGTTTGTCAAAATACTTGGCTATTAATTAAATAGTTGGCAATTAATTGATTAATCTTTGCAGCTGGTAGATTAGAGTCCTGCACTGGATGTGAGCTGCAGCAAAGTGGTTTGGGAAAACTTGTGGAGGTTGAACACTAGGTGTGGCGCAGCTTTCTGCATTAGTTGCAGATGTCTGGTGGCAGATATAGGAGGGAGTTGCCATATTACAGCAGGGTGTTGACCGGGTTGTACTTGTGAGTGTATTTAGACCGGTTTACTACTTTTTTATATCAGATTATTTCAGAGACCGGGCTCCAAACTAACTTTTTCACTGGCGCGCCTAACTTTTCATAGAGATGTTCCAATCCCATTTTTTCTTTACAGATTCTGAATTTGTGTATAGGCCAATACAGAGTACTGATCCAATGCCAGTGCATTTAAAATACAGCTGTATACTTCTATATGTGATATGATTGCTATCATTGTTGTATAGCCTGGCTCAGGTTAAACCCTTTGTAAAACAAATACATGGACATTAGAATGAATGCCGTAGAACTTTCTTTTTGTTTCTAGTTTGACAGTCACAACGGGAAAAGAATATTTTATAAACTATTTAAAAGTATATTTTTCCAGGGCTAAATCACATTGTATTGTATCATGTATAGACATGAATAAATGTGCAGATAAATGGAAACGTGTTAATGCATGAGTAACCTCTGGCTGGTTCTGTAGATGATGATGCTGTTTTTTCAATTCAATTTTATTTATAGTATCAAATCATAACAATAGTTATCTCAAGACACTTGACAGATAGAGTAGGTCTAGACCACACTCTATAATCTACAAAGACCCAAGTTACACACATTGAGAAAAGGCGCTGATCGTGTTTATTGTGTTTTCTACTTTAGGCTTTACAGACAGCAGCTTTCTGCTCCTTCTGAAGAAGATGCCAGATCTGGAGCAGCTATATGGCCTCCACCCTCGATACCTGGAGAGGAGACGAGTCCGAGGCTATGAGGCTTTCAGTATACCTGGAGTCCTGGAGGCACTACAAGTCTGTCCCAATCTGCTGGTCAGTATGTTGTGTGAGAATGATATCCTACTGCAGCGAGGTGCACTTATACAGTGGGGAGAACAAGTATTTGATACACTGCCGATTTTGCAGGTTCAAAGCATGTAGAGGTCTGTAATTTTTATCATAGGTACACTTCAGCTGTGAGAGACGGAATCTAAAACAAAAATCCAGAAAATCACATTGTATGATTTTTAAATAATTAATTAGCATTTTATTGCATGACATAAGTATTTGATCACCTACCAACCAGTAAGAATTCCGGCTCTCACAGACCTGTTAGTTTTTTTTTTAAGAAGCCCTCCTGTTCTCCACTCATTACCTGTATTAACTGCACCTGTTTGAACCCGTTACCTGTATAAAAGACACCTGTCCACACACTAATCAAACAGACTCCAACTTCTCCACAATGGCCAAGACCAAAGAGCTGTGTAAGGACATCAGGGATAAAATTAAAATTAATTATAAAAAACAGGACAATAGGCAAGCAGCTTGGTGAGAAGGCAACAACTGTTGGTGCAATTATTAGAAAATGGAAGAAGTTCAAGATGACAGTCAATCTCCCTCGGTCTGGGGCTCCATGCAAGATCTCACCTCGTGGGGCATCAATGATCATGAGAAAGGTGAGGGATCACCCCAGAACTACACGGCAGGACCTGGTCAATGCCCTGAAGAGAGCTGGGACCACAGTCTCAAAGAAAACCATTAGTAACACACTACGCCGTCATAGATTAAAATCCTGCAGCGCACGCAAGGTCCCCCTGCTCAAGCCAGCGCATGTCCAGGCCCGTCTGAAGTTTGCCAATGACCATCTGGGTGATCCAGAGGAGGAATGGGAGAAGGTCATGTGGTCTGATGAGACAAAAATAGAGCTTTTTGGCCTAAACTCCACTTGCTGTGTTTGGAGGAAGAAGAAGGATGAGTACAACCCCAAGAACACCATCCCAACCGTGAAGCATGGAGGTGGAAACATCATTCTTTGGGGATACTTTTCTGCAAAGGGGACAGGACGACTGCACCGTATTGAGGGGAGGATGGATGGGGCCATGTATTGCGAGATCTTGGCCAACAACCTCCTTCCCTCAGTAAGAGCATTGAAGATGGGTTGTGGCTGGGTCTTCCAGCATGACAACGACCCGAAACACACAGCCAGGGCAACTAAGGAGTGGCTCCGTAAGAAGCATCTCAAGGTCCTGGAGTGGCCTAGCCAGTCTCCAGACCTGAACCCAATAGAAAATCTTTGGAGGGAGCTGAAAGTCCGTATTGCCCAGCGACAGCCCCAAAACCTGACGGATCTGGAGAAGGTCTGTATGGAGGAGTGGGCCAAAATCCCTGCTGCAGTGTGTGCAAACCTGGTCAAGAACTACAGGAAACGTATGATCTCTGTAATTGCAAACAAAGGTTTCTGTACCAAATATTAAGTTCTGCTTTTCTGATGTATCAAATACTTGTGTCATGCAATAAAATGCAAGTTAATTACTTAAAAATCATACAATGTGATTTTCTGGATTTTTGTTTTAGATTCCATCACTCACAGTTGAAGAGTACCTATGATAAAAATTACAGACTTCTACATGCTTTGTAAGTGGGAAAATCTGCAAAATCGGCAGTGTATCAAATACTTGTTCTCCCCACTGTACATCCCAGAGAGCCAAGAGCATGCATGCTTTCAATCAAACCAACAGCCGTACCAAGTAATTCCACTAAATTGTTCCTGCTCTGTTGGTTGGTGTTCTTCTGTAGTCTTTGGACCCCTATGCGAAGCTTGAATCAGCCTAAAGTGGTTCAATACGTTATCCTTTACTTAACTAGGTTCAGTACATGCAAGGAATTTGTCTTGGTGATCTGTTCTTGGTCTGTGTCAGTGGGTGTCTCAGGCCTTGTTGATGAGACCAGCTTCAGTAGGGAAGAAGTTGATTTTGTGGTGTGATGGACTGCACCCTTCTGCCAGAGGGGAATGATTCAAAAAGTGTGTGTCCTGGGTGGGAAGGGTCAGCTTTAATCTTCCCTGCCAGCCTCAGGGTCCTGAAGGCGTATAGTTCCTGGAGGGACGGCAGATTGCGGCCAATCACCTTCTCAGTGGAGCGGATGATACAGTGGCAGCAGCATACCAGAGGTGAGGATGGACTCAATAATGGCAGTGCAGAAGTGGACCATCATTGTCTTTTGCTGGGACGCTGGATTCTTTCTAAAGTCCACGACCGTCTCCACTGCCTTCACAGTGCTCCAAATTGTTTGATCTGCACCAGGTCACCAGGTGGTAAATATTCCACCTGTAGGCCCACCAGAGTTCAATGAGGGTGGTGTCGTCTGCAGACTTCAGGAGCTTGACTGACGACTGGAGTGCAGCTCTTGGTGAACAGGGAGGAGAGCAGAGGGGAAAGAACGCAGCCTTGAGGGGAACCAGTGTTTCATGTGCTGCTTCCTGTCAGACAGGAAGTTGGTGATCCACCTGCAGGTAGAGGTTAAGCCTAAACTTGATTAAGATCGGACTCTGAGAAAAGTTTTTAAAAGCCCTTTTAACTTCCGTATTAAACGGATTACTGTGCTGATGAAGAATATGCTATTTGGTTTGGACCATCCGTCACACTCTGCACAGGATAATACAGTACATTGTCTTTTTACCAAAACCATACTCTGGATCAACGACAGTTCATTTCCAGTACTCCAGTAACTCTGTTCTCTTCGGGAAACATCAACAAACTTCGAGCTAGCAAGCTACACGCTGAAACTGGCAAGTTTTGAAGAAAATTTGTATCTCTCAACAAGGCAGTAGGATTGGAAACTGAATACGGTACTTTTTGGGTACCGACCGAATTACGTTGGTACTACCAAGGACCGATTCAAGCTTATCTGTCCTCTCTGCATGTTGACAGAGGTGGGGACGGAGTGAAATCACGTCGCTTCGGCAGTTCGTTTAAGTCACAGTGAGTTACGTCAATGCCATTTAAGAGATTGCAAGTGTGTTTTACACTTTTCCAAAACTCCACGCAGACAGAAACTTTATTTCTATGGCATATTTCAGCAACAAGGGAATTCAAAGTGCTTTACATAAAACATTAAAGAGCAATTAAAAACAGAAAATAAAAGCGGGCCAAAAAACGAATAAGATACAAATACAAGGATTAAAGTTACAGTGAGTGCAGTGTAAGAAATTAATAGTTATTTGATTTAATAAGTTGGAGGGAGGGGAAAAGGAGGTGTTTTATTTCGTGTGATAAAATGTTCTAAATAAACAACAAAATAAGTAGTAAATAGGATACATTGGTTTGGAATTATTTTTACAACTGAAATTAAGTTTTGTTATTACAGGGGGAAGGTACAGGAAAAAAAGGTACCTTTCGGGAACCGGAACCGAATTACAGGTACCAGAAACAATGTGAATGGTACCCAACCCTACAAGGCAGGCCTGCTTGGTTCTTTCGAGGAATAATTGTAAAGATTTACAAAGAATATGTTTACGGCATTTACTATCTAACTGGGACATTTTGGGAGGGATTTTCTATTTTCTTTTGCATGGAGTAAATGTTCCACCAAAACAAGTTCCTTCCCGAGACCATTTAGCAGAGCCACCGTCTTTGCGACCAGAGCTTAGCGCCGCCCAAGACGATTGTGATCGGTTTAAAGAAATGCGAACAACCCAGAGCATTTTTTTCTTCTATGCCAGAATGTTTGTGTGGAGGAGCCAGACCTTACTCCGCAGCGCTGCGGCGATAGGTCTGGCTACGTGAGACTACCAAAACCATGACAATAACCTTTTGGACTTTGAGTTTAAATTTGCTTTTGTCAAACTACTGTTTCCATGGTTAAGAATGTTCATTTCATTTATTATACAGGAAAATTTAAGAGCAACAATTAAGTTACAATAAACGGGCCTGACTCAGTTTAAAAACTGGTTTACAGCAGGTTCCTGTTCTGCAGCAACATAGGACAATGAACACAATTTCGGCACATTTATACAGGACATTATTATTGACTAAACCGATGCAAACAAATAAAACATTAAATACGGAAAAACAAGACTTGCACTTACTAGATATAGTCAAGGCTTTTAACTGCATGTCGGAGTCTTCCTCAGTGAATTGATATGAGAAGTAAACAATCACCATTACAGCTAAGCATACTCTATCTGCTTAGGAAAACTGCAAGATAGGGTTAAATAGAGGAAGAAAAAAAAACTAAGTGGGCCTTGAATTATGATCACTTTTTGTGTGAAATAACCTTATTTTACCTAATTTCAGGGTGTGGAGACCTCCCATCTGGAGCTGGTGGAAGCCATATGGAACTACATGCCCCAGGTTCATATACTGGGAAAGTTCCGCAACCGTAATGGGGCTTTTCCCATTCCTGCTGAAAACAAACTGACCATCCCCATTACTGCAAAGATCCAGACTCTACATCTAGTGGGTGAGTAGGATCACAACTAACTTGACAGTTCCTGCTACTGCCTCCACATGACAGCTGGAATACAATGTAGTAAACTAATCAGAAATACTGGCTATGAATCAGCTCCTGTTAGTTTGTGATGATTAAACAAGCCTGTTGGCTCAGAAGTCCCTTGGGGACCATGCTTTGTCACCTCTAGTTTGACAAATACTGTATTGATGTACTTCACATAGTGTTTGTTTGTTGTAGGTGTCAATGTCCCAGAGATCCCCTGTGTGTCCATGCTGCGCCACCTTTACCTGAAGTGGGTCCGTCTCACCAAACCCCAGCCGTTTAAGGACTTTCTGTGTGTAAGCCTGAGAACCTTTGTCATGCGGAACTGTGCAGGGCCAACCAACTCCCTCAAATATGTTCCCCTGGTTACTGGTTTAGCATCAGCCCGGAACCTGGAGCAACTGGAGTTGGTGAGAGTTCCCTTCCTGGGAGGGCTGATCCAACATGTGGTGGAGGACAGTTGGAGATCAGGTTAGGAAAACATGTCTATAAATGGCCCTAAAGGTGCTGACACACCAGGGAGACGGGTGGCTGACGATGATTGACCGTTGCCCAAGCTAGCTAACTAGCCGGCCCCTGAGTTAATAAAATTCAACAACTTAATCTTTCATTTACAGTCTTGTCACAGGGTAGAAAAACACAGTGCTATCGCTAGATGAGTGACTACTTTGTTCGGCTCATTTTCTGTAACCATCTGTTATCAATGTCCGCTGTTGCCCGGCGGCGAGTGAAGCCGAGGGACAGTAGGCTCTGGCTGACGCTGGCTTTTTCGAGCAAACGCTGCTTTGTTTTATGTATAATAGCAAAGTTTTGTATCCGCTTTCCCTTTTTGAATGACAAATGGATTACCAGCACCTGCTGGCATGATGCGACTCGTAGTCTTTTCAGTGTGTTCAGTTGCAACTTTTTGGACAAGACGCAGGCGACATGAGGTGACGCCACAGTTGGCCTTCGGCGCCACTAGATCTTTGCTGTCTGCCTGCTGTGTCAGGGCCTTTAGTTTGAGTTTTACTAGAGTAATATGTACAGTATTTTACAGAAGTGTTTCATTAGTTACATCTTTATCAGTTAGGTGTCCTGTTCCCATTAACGTTTATTCAGATTACTGCTGTGGGAGTGTATGTTAACAGACTGCATGTGTCTTTTTTTCCAATATAGGTAATTTCATATTTTGATAATGGTACATGTCACGATATAGCATGTTTTCTGGTAAATCAATATAATATTTTATATGAAATAACCACATTGAAAACGCTTTTCTTGTATACTCTTATGTGAATTAAATACTTGACAAATGAAAAGTACAGATACTGAGTACTTACTCATTTATAAAGAACTTTAGTGCAAAATGAACATAAAATGTGCAAGTATTAAAATGTAAAGCGTCGTCCAAATGACCGTAATTGCCATAATGCAGGTTGGCTGCTGTCTTTTTGACATTGCGATAGAAACAATATAGAAAAATATGTGACAATAGACATTTTTATATGGTTTTGACTATATATGTCGTCCTATCGCCCAGCACTATGACACGGTATTAAAATAGTTCAGGTCCTGCTTAAGAAATGATATATAAATGATAAATAATGACTTATTTATGTGGGTTAGGATTTTATACTGTCGTAACAGTGCAGATAAATGGAAACATTTACAATACGTAACACTGACTGTATTACGTATTGTGTGCACCATTTTTATTCCTATTTCTCCGTAGGCCGGCTACACACTGGATGCGTGGCATGAGCGTGTCGGCTGTGTGGCGTGTCCGTTTTTATTTCGGCTCCCATGTTAACAGGTTAAAGCTTGCACACTGCCTGCGTGACACGCACGTCTCAGGCGCGGCTCGAGCCACGCCGAAAACGCGTGCTTGCTAGAAATAGGACCAACGCCTATTTTTCACGCGACACACAAGCGTGTTGGAAGCGTTTCCTTTCAAAATGGAATAGGAAAATATGTTTATATGTCATTTTGATACATTTAATGACATTTTGATGTTTGAAAGTCTCTAGGTTTTGACATAAATGCAGATATAAATGAAATAAAAAAAAATAATAAATAATTATCGATTTTAAAATATTGCACCTGTCAATACAGAACAAAATATTCTGTAGCCCATTTTGCCGTCAATACTACCGATGTTGTCTTTGCTGTAATCAAATCAGTCTATATTTATGTTTGACATGAAGTATACTACTGCTTGAATGCAGTTTATCAGAGGGAAACATACATGTTTACAGACAAGGCTAGCGGCAGCGCCGCGTCAGAGACGTTTCTGGTGTGCAAAGACATAGAAAACGCCACGCAGCCACCACGCAACTGACACCAACAGAAACGCCACGCATCCAGTGTGTAGACGGCGTTAGGCTCCTAGTGCTTTCTTTTTGCTCAGTTATTCCCAGTGACAATCATTTTCCACTCTCATTTGTATTTGACAGATGATTTGGATCCTCTAAATACCATTTGGGATTTCAGATATCTAACTAAAATGCTGGCAAATGCACCCAACGCCCTCACCTTTGATTAAGTGTTAACACCTTTTGGTTTGTTCTCTGTGATACTGTGTATGTGTATCTCCAGGAGGATTTCGGAACCTCCACACCATTGTGTTTGGAGCCTGTAAGAATGCTCTGGAAGTGGACTTGGGCTACCTCATCATCACTGCGGCTCGCAGGTGCTCAGCAAGTCATCCCTTTCTTAAACTAACTGAGAGAAAAAAAATAACGTTTCTATATACAGCTTATGTTTTTAAAGCAAAAATGCAAAGAGTATCATCTTGTGGGCAAATGTTGGAGACACTGTTCAGTCACTGAACAGGGTAAAGTATAGTAATGGCCAAATGAAGCCTCCTGAAGCTTCGTGAAACATTTTATTTATTTTGTAAACCCACTAGATTGCGCTCTTTGATCAACAAAGGATTAAAAGCACGCTAAATTGCTATTCCTTTAACCTTTAAACCAAGAGCGCCATCTAGTTGGCTCAGGAAACATATAAAATGGTTCATGAGGCTTCATTTGGCCATCACTAGTAAAGAGTAAACGAAGATCATGTGGTAAGTAAGAAGTACAGAGATAATTACAGTATGTGAGATTGTCTAATACCCAGTTTTACATGGAAGCTTCTCATAGGCAGTGGCACAATACATGTGGGCAGTATATTCTGTATACAAAATGATGTCAGAATAATTATCACAGCATTATCTTGCTATCCATATATTTACAACATTTACTTAAAGGGGTGATAGAATGATTATATAGGGTATTTCACACTGTTCCTTAAGGTCTCCTAATAGGTTATGTAACATTGGTTGGGCTGAAAATGGCCCGGGTGCTATTCTATGGGTCCTAATGCATACCTGTGTTTTGGCCCTATTTGGAACGAGAGCTTTTCTTCCAAATATGGTATGCTCATGAATATTTAGATGAGCTGCCCACTGATTGGTTGAGTGAACCACATACACATACAGTAGAGACGAGATAGCAGGTCTCATATTTCAGACACTGCAATGTTATACATTGTTCGTCTGCTATTTCATTACTAAATTCACTTCTGAGACTTTTTTTTTTCACGCGAGAAATCAACTATGTAAACTGTGTGTAACTGACTGTGTGTCGGAGTTCATGAGCTCCGTGACAGCGGCCGGTGCTGCCTGGGTTGCTACCTCGTCGTCCCGGCCTGTCCTTTCACAGACCCCGGGTACACTTTCGGCATAACTATAGTATATTTCCAGTTTGAATTTCATCACGACATGTATATCACAGCTACCCTAAGGTCTTACAAAGCTTAGCTAACACTTTGTCCGATTTGAATTTAATGCATTTTTGTGAATTTTCCGAGGTCTCGTTAGGAGGAGGCTAGCTAGCTCTCATTGATAGAGCTCCATCCAGCTCACCGCGGGCTCTATCAATGAGACTCGCGGACGAGAGGCGTTTATTTCCCCGATCGTTTGTTTAAATAACTCAACACACATATCCATTATAAGATTAACTGGAACCTGTGGTAAGAGATTGCGGGCGTAACAAGCTCGCTGGCCGCGCTATCACTCACACACACCGGCCATTTAGCAGGAAGAGGGGAGGGAGAGCAGCGAGCTGCAGGCCCTGGAGCTCTGTCAGAGCAGCGGCATTTGATGGTTCAGTAACCCAGAAACGGTGACTTTGCGCGGGTATGGAGCTGCCCTGACGGAGCTCCATCTAGCTCACAGCGTGCCGGGGTCTGTGTGAAGGAGGCGATGCAGCAACCCAGCAGCACCGGCCACTGAACTCCAACACACAGTCGGACAAAATTTGCAATTAGCCATCAGTTTTCGTAAAACGGCACATATTTGACCTCTACATAGTTGATTTCTTGCATAAAAAAGTCTCAAAAGTGAATTTAGTGATGAAATAGCAGACAAACAATATATAAAATTTCTGAGATCTGCACGACCTAGATTCACAAGACAAACGGGTCCCAGATCAGTCAGTGGCCCATGTAAATTTTGGGGCGTTACAAAGATAGAAGGTAGAGCCAAATAAGGTAGGAGTTGAGGAGTTGACGTCAACTTTTAGCTTTGTTGAGATTCGCCCGTTTTCAGCGGCAGTTTCAAATTGTGAGATTTGCAGAGGAAAGAGGTGTCAATGGGACTTTGAGCTTCTATGTATGTCCTAGTTACCCACCAAACTGTTGTAATTCAACTATGACAAGGTAAACTCGGTTTTGCATTCTATCACCCCTTTAAAGGTACATTGTGGAGTTTCCTACAAACATTCAAGTGATAGAAAACTCAACATTCACGTTTTTAACGTCACCTAACAGCAGAAAAGGTTGTCAGTTGCAGAATATTGTTTTAATAGCTTCATTTAATTACATAATTTCTGTGTGTTCACCAGGCTTCACGAGCTGCGTATCCAGCCTTCATTGACCAAAGATGGAGTCTTCTCAGCTCTCAAAATGGCTGAACTAGAGTTTCCTCAGTTTGAGACACTTCATCTAGGATACGTGGATGAGTTTCTGCTGCAATGTTAGTTCCTTCCCTCAAATATAATCACCTGGCTCAGAGAACACTGGGCATGTTTCCCTCCCTGACAGAAATGAGCAATTCTCCTGGCGTCTCCTGCACTTCATCCACTTTTTTTTGTTGATGTACTAGTGCAGTGCCCGTTGAAAAAGTGCCTGCTTGCAGCTTTTTGTCTCACTCGACGTCGTGCTTCCTTGGGTCCTGAGCAATACACCTGCTAGACTTAGTTGCTTCACACACCCAAGTTTTGGCTACTCGCGGTCAGAAACAAGGTGGAACTCATGGGGAAAAAACACCAGGGGCAGACTTTACTATTAGGCAATGTAGGCACCTGCCTGGGGCCCCCTAACTTAAAGGGCACCAAACAGTTATAGATTTATTATTATGTTTAGATATGAAAAATATTGATTATGTTATTATTCTAACTCACTGTACCCTGAAACAACCTACAAAAGGCCCCCAAAGCACTTAAAAAAGTATGCAACTCCACTGTATACTTTTGACTTATTGTGTACTTCTACTTTAGAGGAAAACATTGTACGACTACATTTTACATCGAAAAATTGCTGGTTACATTGCAGATTCAAATTTTACTCAAATATAACCATTAAAATACGATGCATTAATATTCATTAAACTATCCAGCATTATATTAGAGTTGAAAGCTCCCCCGTGAACAGACGTTAAGTAAATTTAAGTAAACATTTGAATGCAGGACTTTTATTGTGCGGTATTAATAGTTTTACTTCAGGGGGAAAAAAAAAGTTTAGAGTACATGTTCTACCATTGCCAATACCGACATTCTCAGTTACAAGAAGGTTGGAAAGTAAAGCAAGACGCTGTTTGCCTGGGGGCCCAAACCACTAAATCTGGCCCTGAAAAGCACACCCACGTCAGGGCTACACGTGGTCAGAAACGCACTCGGTGAAATTAGGCATTCAGGCTGTTGAACGTGTCGCGCGTTAAAATTGCACCGAATTGGAAGATGCACATCCTCGGGTCCCAAGCAATACATCTGCCAAGTGTGAAGTAGATCGGATGAACGGTTCTCGAGATATTCGAAGGAGAAACGGAAAGACAGACGGACCCAACTGAATGTACTACTCACCTAAGCTTTTATTAAACATTTTACAATTGAAATACATGGTACGATAATTTGCAATAAATTGTCATCAATTAAACTTTTAAAAATCTATAGTAAAAAATTGCACCTTTTCTGAAACTTAAGTCAAATTTCTAGTATCTTGAATTGAATAAGTTGAATTAAGTTTGTTTACAGGTGTGTTAATAAAAATGCAACGTCTTGTGTGTTCATAAATGCAGGTAAGATGAGTCATCCAGAGCTGGTGAAATACGGTCTGGCTGATGTCATTGAAAACCCAGGCATCATCACTGACATTGGCATAAAGGTGGTGAACGAGGTGTTCACTAACATTAAATACCTGCTCATCTACAACTGTCCTCACCTGCATAACCCTCACCACTGGATCACAGGTAAATCACACCACTACTTGCCTTATTTCACAAATGGCCTGATTATGAATGCCCATATGTTTGTGGTGAGCTCAGTTTCTCTATATAATAAAGAAGGTACTGGATACAGAGTAGAACCTTCATTTTGTTTTCATCTCTCACTCTTTGAGAAGTGCTGTTGTGCTCTGTGCTAGCTGTTACCTGTCTGCTTAACCCCGTCCCCAGATCAGTCCAGATGGAGTCGCCTTGTTGATCTCACTCTGGTTCGCTGTCATGCTATCAAACTGGAATCCTTTTCCCAATTCATAGAGTTACTCCCCAGTCTGGAGTTTATCTGTCTGGACCAGATGTTTAGAGAACCACCCAAGGTAAATAGTATGATTATGAACACACAGACACTCACACTCAGAATCCCACTTATACCCTACACCGTCTTAGGCAGTGTCCTCATTTAGCCTGGGAAAACCCTGACGAAATTCTGGCAAATTTGAGATTTGCTTTGCACGTCGGTCTGGCCAAGAGTCCATTCAAGCCGATTTCCAGTTCCAAATCGAGGCACCAATCACCACCGTTTAGGCGGGCTTTACACGATGACGATAGCGCAGTGACGTTGAAGCACGTCGCTCTGATTGGTTGTAGATCTATCCAATGCACCCAGAGGCATTTGAGCGGCGTCCGTTGGTGACGCCCCTTTGGAAATGGGCTGTGAATGGACATTCCCCAGACCCACTCTCAGTTACAACTGAGAAGGGTCTGGCGTCAACCAGGCTAGAGGGAAGAAGCTCCTCCTCAGTCTTGCTGACGTTCAGTTTGCTACATGTCAAATGCAAGGCCGTAGATATTACTGAAGTTGTAATAAACATCACAATCCTCTACCCTGAAGTTGCATAAACGCCCAATGTTTCCGCAGGTAACGTTTTACCGTCACACAAAAGGTAGTCTCACATTTTCAGAGAAAAAAAACAAAACTGTTTGGGTCGTTTGCATTTCTTTAAGCCGATCACAATCGTCTTGGGGCGGCGCTAAGCTCGGGACGCAGCGACAGTGGCTCTGCAAAATAGTCCACGGAAGGAACTTGTTTTATTTCAACATTTGCACCCCGCATAAGATAACGCCACATACAGTAATACATTATTAAATGAAGTTAACTGTTCAGACAATAACGTTACAGTAACGTGAGCTATTCAAATTAGCTGGATACATGATTAAACTTAATTTTCGTCGTCCGTAGCAGTCCCCCCCCCCCAATCGGTCCCAAAACGTCCCAGTTAGATAGTAAATGCCGTAAACATATTCTTTGTAAATCTCTACAATTATTGCCCACACAGACAGCAGAAGGCAAGGGACAATTATCCTGAAAATGTACTTCCGTTAATCTTTTTTTGAATTAAAATCAACATGACAATTACCTTTTATATATTATATTTGATAACCGCTAATTAATAAAACTATTTGTGCTGGTCCTGGTCACTGTCCATACCATAGCTCACGTTTATTACATGCTTCTTCAGCTCTTCATCAAACCACTTCACCTGTGTGGGACTGGGATTTCTTTTTTCTTCGTCATTAAGCCTAAACCAACCTCCTAAACTTCATGCTCTTTAGGTCCGTACTCGTTTTCCAAGCCGTTCCCCATGTGTTGAGGTCTGTTAAGCATGTGAAAACTATTTTGCCCATGCAATGGTTTTGAAAACAACTGTCAACAATGCAAAAAGCAGAAAATGTATCATTCTAGTTTTGTCAAAACCTTTGACAATGACAGTACAGGCCTACCACTGCCTTTACATCAAGATGCATTAATTGTGGCGCAAATGCATGATGCTTGATGGGTTGTTATCAGCAGTTGTAGTGCCCACTTAGAATAAGTGAATGTAATTATTAGTGGAAACACTAAATTTGTTAACAATATACATATATGTCTTTAATGTGAATTGTGGATGTGTGCCTGATAGCTTATCTGACTAAAAAAAGTTGGTGTGTGTGCAGATGTAGGGCTGGACAATTAATCGAAAATGTATCGATAAATTATCGACATTATTTTTCAAACGGACGATAATTTTCGATGATTAATTTCTGTTGATAAGCCTACTTTCTCCTTAAAAACATTCAACCATGTGTGCAGGGTCCGCAGTTAACACGCGCCAGTTGCCAAATGCGAGGGATGGCCGACATGCACACACACAAACACTGACGCACACACCAGCCACCAGCCACTACCTTCTGTTTTTTAGTGGTGGGAAAAATGCTGTCCTTGGTTTTAATTTATAATCCAAATGTAAAATCACAAAACACTTAGGCTAAAGGTCATGAAAATTCATTCTCCTTAATTATTGAAAAGTATCGTTATCGGCGCTATTGGCCGTGTATTTACTTGGTATCGGATCGATACCAAATATTGCAGTATCGCACACCACAACCGTTTACTGATAGCTAGAGTTTAACTCAGGCTAATTAATTAGTTAGTATGTGGCGATTGACCACGAGCAGGAAACGGAGTCTCAGTTCACCGTGTCTGCGGACAGTTGTAGGCTTGTACCGGTGTTGATGTTTTGTGCATTGTGGAACACATGCAGCCACTTTACTAAACCGCGTGCGGCACTGACACAGCGGCCTGTGGCGTGCCTGTCCCCAGCGCCTCCACCTGCAGGTTGTCAGCTGTGTGTCGGCCTGGTCTACTCTCGGTTGGGCCGATTTAACTCGCCGGTCCTCATCGATATAGTTTCATGTGTCGCGTAGCTCTCCACAAGCAGAAAAAAAAGAGGAGCTTAAAACGCAACTTGCTGGTTCAAAGTTAGGACTTAATTAGCAGTTAAGAAATAGATTGTATAGCCTCTTTACATGTTTATCATGGATGCATATTATGCATTATCTATCTGTGACAGGGCTGTGCCAGGGTGGGCCTGAGTGCGGGCACTGGTATTGGTGTGTCCTCAGCACTGGTCAGCAACCAGAACTCCAACAATGACAACGACAACAACAACAACCACCACCACCACAATAATGAGGCCAACCTGCCTCCTGCGCCTCCACCTGTCAACAACATCAACAACAACAACATCAACAACAACCAAAGACAGCCGCCGCAGCAGCAGCAGCACAATGGCAAGTCCCACCTGCATTCTTATTCAGTGGTGCAGCAGCAATCACAACACAGCAGCTCATACCATCCTGGATTTTAGCATCTGAATTATTTAGAAACCTTCCCCTTTTCACGTTTTCTTTTGTTATTGACTTAAGTTGCATTTTAAATAAGTTATAACTAACAATCTTTTCAAAACATTCCACAGAAACATAGCAAGGGCAAATATTGCACATTTTGCAAAAAGATGTCTGAGATTATTAGTGCGCTGTACAAATATGAAGTGAGTCAGACTCATGGCAATTTAAATTTGACATGTTACTGTTGTGCCACCTAAAAGCCAGAAACCAGAAATCTGAAAGCAGTGCGTTTAGAAGATTGCTTTCAGTTCTGTCAACAGTTTTTTTTTTTTTTTTTTTAAGAGATCATGTTAACGGACAAATAAACAAATGGGACCGGGTATCTACTCGGTGAAGGTGAGTAAGGCGTTTTGTTTGTTTTCACAGCACCAGTGGAGGTAAATGGGATTGAGGATGAAGAGGAGGAAGACGAGGAGGAGGTAATGCTGGAGGAGGAGAACATGGAGGCTGAGCCTCAAATGGATCTGAAAGGAGCAGAAGGGGAGGTGAGAGCTGAACAAGCTGACGTGGCTCCAGGGCCCAGTCGTCCAGCTGGAACACCACGACCTCCTGATGAGGAGCAAGCAGGTTTGGAGCTGCTCTGTTTTGATAATTAACAGAGGTTAAAAAAAGCCTGTCATACATACACTCTTAACTTCCCATTTTATGAAATCAGAAAGCTTTACTTTATATAAAAAATAAATAAATAAATATTATGATGTCTGCTGATATGTCCTTCACACTTCCAGGTCCCAGTGGTTTAGTCCAGCAGTGCAGACCAGCCGGTGCCACGGTTCCGAAGCCCCCACTGGTCATCTCCGACTCGGACAGTGAAGAAGAGGAAGGCCTTGTTTCAAGGCTGATGCCAGCTTCCTGTTTGCAGCAGCCAGCTTCCTGTACAGAAGGTGTCAGCACAACACAGAACACACCCAGCAGTCACAACAGTGTGTTTGCTGGGCTTACCATAAAATGTCACATTAGGTTGTTGGTTGGTGAAGCCTTGGGTCAGTAACAGCTACAGTATGAGGGCATATGTGAAAGTAAAAAGTGTGACCTTTCTTGTTAAATTAAAAAAAAGTGTAAAACCATCCAGCATATGGCCAAACATACACATATGTGGCTGAAAGAACAGAAGAAACACACTTCAATTTAAAGAAATGAAAAGCACAAGAGCTTGGTTTTTTAACGTGTGTGTGTGTGTGTGTGTGTGTGTGTGTTTTCAGGTAAAGGTAAGACTCCTCTGAGGCGGAGCAACAATGTGGCTGTATCAGTGGCAGTCTCGGTAGATCAGACAAAGCCTCAGGTGTTAGAAAGCAGCTGTGAGAAGAGCTGTCAGGTGACCAGTGAACAGATCAAGGCAGACATGAAGGCTGCTGCTGACAACAGCAGGAGGACTAGCGGTAAAGGAATCGCTACTGAAGCTGTGGAGACTACTGCAAGACCTGGGGCTGACAGTGGGACAGTACGGGGCATGGGGAGTGCTGGGGCAACAGCAAGGACTGGAGTGAGGCCAGTGACTGGATCTGTGGGCAGGGTAGGACCTGGAGCAGCCACACCCAGGCAGGTGAGTGGATGTGGGAGGACAGTGGTGGCGACCAACCACAGAGCAACCGCAACCACTGACAGAGCGACAGGAACTGGCAGGACTAATGACAGCACAGAGGGCCCCTCTGGAGCACAGACAGGGGACAGTTGCACAAGGGAGACTGGGCTGAGGCACGGCTCTGGTCCTGCCTGTGTGGACAGTCTGGAGCCCAGAGGTGCTGCTGTAAACAATGCTTCCAGGAGACCAACACTGCTGACTGGACAGGGAGAGAGACAACCTGCCGGTTCAGGTTCCCAGCAGGGCCAGGCCAGCGATGAGGACTTTATCCCCAGACGTCCTTTGACCCGATCGTGCACTCGTATGTCATCTGATTCCCTGATATCTGAGACGGGTAAGACGGTAACACTCAACACATTCAATATGTATCCACTAACAGGGGAGTGCAACTGAAGTTGTGTTTATGTTTAGTTTCAAAGGCTTGGGCCTGTGGTTTCAAGCTCAGTGAAGTGGCAGTTGTGCAGTCAAAAGTTACGAAGCCAAAGCAAACTTTGACAGCTAACATTAGCTGTCTCCGTGAAACTCCCAGCTATGCTCCTATAACTCGCGACGCAGTTAGGAAACAAGAACGAGCTAACTAATGACATAAGGATTTTGGCTCGGCGGATGTTAATTTTAAATTCATGTTAAAACAGTATTTTCCATCATTTATTCAACTCCCAACTGCAGCCTGTCACTCCCTTTCTACTAATGTTACTAACGGTCTCTCTACCGTAGCCCCGTGACCTAAGATCTCACAATGCCTTGTGTTGCTCACTCCCGCTAACTTTATTGTTCATCAGACGTGCCGTGATAAAAGCATTAAAAGCAGCAGGTAGGCCAAGGCGAGAAGGGCCAGATTTGCTAACGTTAGCCGACACATTTTTTTTTTTTTTTAAATACACATTTGAATAGTAATTTCACTTAGTCGATTAGTTTAGATTTTTTTTTTTTCCCTATTCAAATTATATTCGACTTCCGGAATTTGTTCCAACAGCACTAGTTAGTATGGACGGAGATCAGTTCGGAAACCATTAAACGGTTATAAAACGCTCATGAGGACGGTGATTGTTTTTTGAATGAATGAAATTCAAGTAGTGTGGATGTAGCCACAGGAGTTTTTGAGAGCTGGGTTTTTACCACCTCCGTTCTCAAAAACAATCCTGTCCGCCAGTGTTGTAGTCAAGACCACCGAAACCGAAACCAAGTCACCACCAAGACCAGAGTGTATCGAGACCAAGACAAGACCAAGACTTTGAGGGGTTGAGACCGAGACAAGACCAGACTAGTAGTACTACAACACTGCCATCCACATTATTACACAATTCAAGCACTGTCAAGAACTTGCGTAACCAACAGGTGGCGAAATAACCCTAACCCTAAAGCCGTGTTGGCCAATCAGAAGCCTGGAAAAAAAAAAAAAATATTACAGCAGGATACCTGGCTGCAATGGCGCATTGACCACTCCGTAGTGCATTCTCTGTCTGGGCAGTATATCAACCTTTTTATGGTATATTGATATATTTTAAACGAGATATGTGATACAGACAATACAGCAACAATTTGCATGAAGCTCAACAACACAACACACACACAACACATGGATTGTGTAACAATTGACATGGTAAGCCAAAATAGGTCTGAAGACTAAACGTTTAAAAAAAAAGAAAAAAAAAGAATTGAATTGAAACCTCTGTAGTCTGCTCCTTATCTCTGCTTAAGGCTAGCTGCTCGAGGCTACATTTGCCACTACTAGCATGATGTACCTAAATGTACGACTAAACTGTGAAATTGCATTGTGGGTAATGTAGGCGTCAGGTTTTGACAAAGAAGAAGTGTGTACGATAAAGGCCACACCGCCTGTTCTACTGCATTGATTTTGATCATTACTTTTTCTAAAGTGGTCCATGTCAACTGACAATGTTATAGGAGGGCAAAGCTAAATCTACGCAGTACACTTTAAACTGTGTTGCCTACAGCTGTTATAAAACAGTTGGCTTCTATTTTTGCAGTTAAATACAGTAATATTCACACTCTGAGTGTTTCTTAGTTTAGTATTGCTTATACATGTATCTTTGCTGTTTACATTAAGATCTTCCAAGTGCCCGGCCTCGAGTAGCAGTGAGGAGGAAACGAATGGCTGACAAATCAACCAGCACCTCTGACCCGGTCACTGAGGACGACCACGTACAGGTACACACTAGGGGTTGCATGACTTCAGGATTTTTAAAGTCGACTCTGATGTGATGGAAGTCGACGTGGACTAGTCGATGATGACGTCATTGACCTTTATTTCAGTCATTAGCCTAATAAAATCACAGGAGGAGGGAATGCTTTGCATTCTATACCTTATAACTAACGTTACTTATTTTCAGTTTGTGCTTTAACACGCTACTCCCACTACTGGGTTTACCAGCGGTAACTTTATGCACACCAGTCCCGGTAATAATGTCTGTCGCTTCGCCGCGCATCTCCGTGATATCCATCAATCAAAAGTTCGCCGTAAACAAACCCTCAGTGCAAAGTCTTTTATCTGTCTTTGTTGGCGACAAATGCATTGGGTTTATGCTTAGTTATGGGTGCATGCAATTTAAATGGCCATTAAGTGTAGCGCGAGTCATACCTCCTATATTGGATAATCCAGTGATCCGATGCTGGACAGCCTATAACGTTAGCATTAGCACGTAAATCCTGCGTGTTTTTACACAAACCGCTCATGTCTTCCCGTCGACCATCCAACTTTTTGTTTTTCTGGGTCAAAATTTAAAACTTTTTTTCTTCAACTTTTTCGTCTTATTTTTCAACACTATCATCATTTTCCCAGATCGACGTTTCTGTCACTTTTCCCAATGTTTTTTTTAAGCTTTTCAGGATGTTTTTGTCACTTTTTTCAACATTCTTTTATCAATTATTTTCTTCAAATGCTAAAAAAAATGAATAAAACTCCCAAATTCAATGAAAGTAGTGAACTGATAATTTTATTTATTTTTTATTTTTTTTTGGACAATTTTTGTTGAAAGAAACCCGAATTTCTGATTTAGAAACTTTCTGAAAATGGGTCAAATGTGACCCAGAGGACAACAGGAGGGTTAGCAGAAATCCAAACAGCTACAGGCAGCTCTCCTCGTCCTTAGCTCCAATATCTCCTTATGTCCATCCATCCATCTTCATCCGCTTATCCGGGGTCGGGTCGCGGGGGTAGCAGCTCCAGCAGGGGACCCCAAACTTCCCTTTCCCGGGCCACATTAACCAGCTAATGCGTTCCCAGGCCAGGTTAGAGATATAATCCCTCCACCTAGTCCTGGGTCTCCCCCAAGGCCTCCTCCCAGCTGGATGTGCCTGGAACACCTCCCTAGGGAGGCGCCCAGGGGGCATCCTTACCAGATGCCCGAACCACCTCAACTGGCTCCTTTCGACGCAAAGGAGCAGCGGCTCTACTCCGAGCTCCTCACGGATAACTGAGCTTCTCACCCTATCTCTAAGGGAGACGCCAGCTACCCTCCTGAGGAAACCCATTTCGGCCGCTTGTACCCTGGATCTTGTTCTTTCGGTCATGACCCAGCCTTCATGACCATAGGTGAGGGTAGGAACAAAAACTGACCGGTAGATTGAGATCTTTGCCTTCTGGCTCAGCTCTCTTTTCGTCACAACGGCGCGATAAATTGAATGTAATACCGCACCTGCTGTGCCGATTCTCCGACCAATCTCCCGCTCCATTGTCCCCTCACTCGCGAACAAGACCCCAAGGTACTTGAACTCCTTCACTTGGGGTAAGGACTCATTCCCTACCTGGAGAAGGCACTCCATCGGTTTCCTGCTGAGAACCATGGCCTCCGATTTAGAGGTGCTGATCCTCATCCCAGCCGCTTCACACTCGGCTGCGAACCGATCCAGTGAGTGCTGAAGGTCACAGGCCGATGATGCCATCAGGACCACATAATCTGCAAAAAGCAGCGATAAGATCCCCAGCCCACCGAACTGCAACCCCTCTCCACCCCGACTACGCCTCGATATCCTGTCCATAAATACTCCAAACAGGATTGGTGACAAAGCGCAGCCCTGGCGGAGGCCAACTCTCACCTGAAACGAGTCCGACTTACTGCAGAGAACCCGGACACAGCTCTCGCTTTGGTCGTACAGAGATTGGATGGCCCTGAGAAGGGACTCCCTCACCCTGTACTCCCGCAGCACCTCCCACAGTATCTCCCGGGGCACCCGGTCATACGCCTTCTCCAGATCCACAAAGCACATGTAGACTGGTTGGGCATACTCCCAGGCTCCCTCCAGGATCCTTGCGAGAGTAAAGATCTGGTCCGTTGTTCCACGACCAGGATGGAATCCGCATTGTTCCTCTTCAACCTGAGATTCGACTATCGACCGAACCCTCCTTTCCAGCACCTTAGAGTAGACTTTACCGGGGAGGCTGAGAAGTGTGATACCCCTGTAATTGGCACACACTCTCTGGGAACCACCACCCCGGTCTGCCACTCCTTAGGCACCGTCCCAGACTTCCACGCAATGTTGAAGAGGGGTGTCAACCAAGACAACCCCTCCACACCCAGAGCTTTAAGCATTTCTGGACGGATCTCATCAATTCCTGGGGCTTTGCCACTGTGGAGTTGTTTAACTACCTCAGCAACCTCCACCAGGGAAATTGACGCCAATCCCCCCTCATCCTCCAGCTCTGCCTCTACCATAGAGGGCGTATTAGTCGGATTTAGGAGTTCCTCAAAGTGCTCCTTCCACCGCCCTATTACCACCTCAGTTGAGGTCAACAGCGTCCCATCCTTACTGTACACAGCTTGGATGGTTCTCCGCTTCCCCCTCCTGAGGTGGCGAACGGTTTTCCAGAAGTACCTTGGTGCCGACCGAAAGTCCTTCTCCATGTCTTCTCCGAACTTCTCCCACACACGCTGCTTTGCCTCTTTCACGGCAGAGGCTACAGCCCTTCGGGCCCTTCGGTACCTTGCAACTGCCTCCGGAGTCGTCTGGGATAACATATCCCGGAAAGACTCCTTCAGTCGGACGGCTTCCCTGACCACCGGTGTCCACCACGGTGTTCGTGGATTACCGCCCCTTGAGGCACCTAAGACCACAGCTCCTCACCGCAGCTTCAGCAATGGAAACTTTGAACATTGTCCACTCGGGTTCAATGCCCCCAGCCTCCACAGGGATGCACGAAAAGCTCCGCCGGAGGTGTGAGTTGAAAGTCTGTCGGACAGGGGCCTCCTCCAGACGTTCCCAATTTACCCGCACTACCCGTTTGGGCTTACCAGGTCTGTCCAGAGTCTTCCCCTGACCCAACTCACCACCAGATGGTGATCGGTTGACAACTCCGCCCCTCTCTTCACCCGAGTGTCCAAAACATACGGCCTCAGATCAGATGAAACGATTATAAAATCGATCATTGACCTTTGGCCTAGGGTGCTCTGGTACCAAGTACACTTATGAGCATCCCTATGTTCGAACATGGTGTTCGTTATAGACAATCCATGACTAGCACAGAAGTCCAACAACAAACAACCACTCTGGTTTAGATCAGGGAGGCCGTTCCTCCCAATCACGCCTCTCCATGTGTCTCCATCATTACCCACGTGCGCGTTGAAGTCCCCCAGCAGAACTATGGAGTCCCCGACTGGAGCCCCATGCAGGACTCCACTCAAGGTCTCCAAGAAGGCCGAATACTCCGAACTCTTGTTTGGTGCATATGCACAAACAACAGTCAGTTTTCCCCCCACAACCCGCAGGCGTAGGGAGGCGACCCTCTCGTCCCACCGGGTTAAACTCCAACGTAGCGGCGCTCAGCCAGGGGCTTGTGAGTATCCCCACACCCGCCCAGCGCCTCACACCCTGGGCAACTCCGGAGAAGAAAAGAGTCCAACCCCTATCCAGGAGTATGGTTCCAGAACCAAGACTGTGCGTAGAGGTAAGCCCCACCAGATCTAACCGGTAGCGCTCCACCTCCCGCACAAGTTCCGGCTCCTTCCCCCACAGAGAGGTGACATTCCACGTCCCCCAGAGCCAGCCTCTGCTGCCCGGGTCTGGTCCGTCGAGGCCCCTGACCTTCGCTGCCACCCATGTGGCAGCGCACCCGACCCCAGCGGTTCCTCCCACAGGTGGTGGGCCCATGGGATGGAGAGATGTCCGCCACGTAGCTTTTTCGGGTTGTGCCCGGCCGGGCTCCGTGGCAAACCCAGTCACCAGACGCTCGCTGACGAGCCCTCCATCTGGGCCTGGCTCCAGACGGGGGCCCCGGGCTTCCTCCGGGCAGGGTCACTTCATCCCTTCCTCGTTGTTGAACCATTCTTTGTCTGGCCCCTCACCTGAGACCACTTTGCCTTGGGAGACCCTACCAGGAGCACAAAGCTCCAGACAACACAGCCCTCAGGTTCATAGGGACACACAAACCTCTCCACCACGATAAGGTGATGGTTCCCGGAGAAGTATCTCCTTATGTCCCAAACGTTTTGTGGCTTCCAAATGAAGTTCCAAATGAGCTGGGGTTTTGACAAATTTTGCCAGTGACGGTGCTACAGGTCTATGTTGTTAGTACACACACACACAATCCAATTTGTAGACAGTTGTCTTCACTTTGACTTTATCGTCTTATAGTGATTAGCAGTGTTAAAAAGGTGTAATTTATTCACTGTCATTCAAAGACCAAGGGGCTAGACCAAGACCAACACTTTATTAATGTATATGCACTAAATAAAGTATACGGTTTTGAAAATGTTAAATTCCCATATTAAACTTGTTACAAAGTGATTTTCAAAGTGCAATATTATTAAGGTTTTTCTCCCCTTGGGGGAGCCAAACTGTTGCTGGTGGAGCTCAGAGGGAGAGACATGTGGTCACTTTTCCCCTTACATTCTTTGTTTAAACATTGGAATGCAATGGTTAATCTGTTGCGTTTCTGTTGTAAATGCTTTTAATGGACAAAAACAATGTGATTTGAGCTCCATTGAGCCAGGATGCACACGCGAGGTAGAGTCATTGGCTTTAAAAGTTGTATACTGTATATACTTCGTTAGTGTGATTGACATACCGAGTTCCTTTTTGTTTGTGCAGATTTTGTCTCTGAAGAGTAAGAACCTGGTGGGCATCACTCTGACCAACTGTGGAATCACTGACCTAGTCCTCAAAGACTGCCCCAAGATGATGTTCATTCATGGTAACAGACAGACAAGGGCACTGATATTTGATGACTCCTGTAGATGATTTTTCTCATTTTTGTTTTTGCATTACTTTCACTAAAGATGTACTAATAATCTTCAACTAAAACCTCTTGCAAGAAATGTGAGTGCTGGTACTTTTGCAGCGATTTATTATTTTTCCACAAATTGCATTGCCCCAAAGTAGAAATGTGGAATTTGCAAGCTAGGTAGGTACTAGAGGAGAAAGTCTAGCCAACCACAAAAAATGGCCCATGTTGACCTTAAAGGGTCAATATAATAGTCATAAAAAAAAAAAAGTAAACAAACTCGTCTTGCTTCATGGAACACTAACTGTACATCACATATCCAGACGCTTTATATCCACACTGTCCTTATATAGAGCAGCATTTAATTGTAAAAGCCACACTCATTTCCAGTCAGTATAAAATACAAGATGTAAACATGCCAGAGTTAGCAAGAATGCTAATTTATATCCGTAGTCCCTAGGCAGGTAACACAGTAAAGAACATTACAAGGAAAACTATAAGGAAAGTACAAGTATACAATACACAAGTAGTAGAGGACAAAACATAATGCAGCATGTCAAGTTAAAAGTGATCACAGTTCTGATTTGCCTCAAGCCATGATTATACAGTGTCATTTTTTTGGAAAAACAACATTAGAATCTCCAGATATCACAACATTAGTATGCATGTCCTGTTTGTCCTCTACTATTGCATTTTGGAAAATGTAATGATAAAATCTTAGCTCCAGTGCCTTCAGTTTCAGTTGCATGGGATGCTTTGGTCTTGGTAAACTTACTTGTAATTCTATTAACGTTATTGGTCTGATGAATCGTCAGGGGGGTTTCCAAAAACTTGTAATCTTCCAATTTTTTCAATCTTTTCCAATTTTGATGTGATGGATACGCTGACTGATGACCGACTGAGTGCCAACAACAATAAAACGACCTCTTCGTAAGAGAGTGTTGTACAGTATAAATTATTGAATTAACCTTTTATAAGGAGACCTAATAAAGTTGCAAATATGAAAATGACACAATGGAAGTGACGCCACATCACCCACACTGCACCGCCTGCTGCCTGTTTTAATAAACTCAATATTGACCGCTCCGTTTAGCAGATTTAGACATATTTGTAGTGTAGTAACCTGTGTTGATATAAATTAGTCAAACATACGTGTTCATTACTCTCCTTCAATACTGGTTTTGGGTTTAAAGTATCTATATTCCTATAAATAAATCCAATTTTTAAAACCCTAATCCAACTTTATGTTTCCAGCAGATGTTCAGTTGTTATGAGTCAGAACGCATTCAGTCCCACAGTGTTTCTTTTGTGTCCTCTCTCTCTCTCTTTCTTTCTCTTTCTCTCTCTCTGTCTCTCTCTCTGTCTCTCTCTATAGCTACCAGATGTCGAGTGTTGAAGCAGCTGCGGGTAGAAAGTGCCCCCATAGTGAACAGGTTTGATTACGCTCAGTGTAAGAAGCTGGACATGGAACAGGTCCTGGATCAGATACTAAGAATGCCTCCTGAGAGGAACCGCATCATCTACATGCGCCCTATGCACCAGGTTGGTAATCTGTGATGTCATGCCACACAGCCCCTCAGTGTCGCTGACAGTTTGTCTCAGTGACCTCCATCATAAAAGTCTGTTTAACTGTCGACAGGAAACCTTCAACTGCAAACAAGCTCAGTTATGCTCTTTCTATCCAAGTGTAGAATTATATTTAGGAATAAAAAAAAAAGAGATATAAATGCAGAACAACAGAAGTAATTACTGTATTTACTATAAAACGTTTCTATTTTTATACATAGACAATACACAGAGTAATCATTAAATGTACATTTTTATTCCACAAGATAACTAGACAAAATTTGATAGAAAACTGACCACAGGTTGTTTTATGCAAAGACGATTCTTAGCCTGTCTAGTTTAGTAATTATGGAAATCGGAATAATAACAAAAAATAATGTCTAAAACTAAGGTAAATCTGTTTTACTGTACAGGTTTGAAGAATGTTAATAGTCAATAACTGCGGTTTTAAAAAGGAGTATTGTACTTGGTGTAATTTATATATTTGCATTTGTATGCTGTTGAGGCATGTGATGTCAATCCGGACCCAGCCCATACCTCGTGTTATGAATACAATACATTATGGCGTGTAACGTTTTCTATTTTGAGATACATTTTCTATTTAACAATACATTGTTAGTGACGTTGAATATACAGTAGTGGTGTAACTGGCCGTAGTTGATTTGTGATCCCTGCAGATCCCCCACCACGGTTCGGCACGCACTGCAGATTAAGTGCCCTAAACTTAACCATAAGTTTAACCACGATGGTGGAACGGAGCGAGACTGCGTCGTCTCTACGGCTTGTTCAAGTCACAGTAATTTAGGCCAATGCCGATTTTAAAAACGTGGTCGCAAGTGTGGTTACAAAAAAAAGGTTCGCTGCAATGTAATATAATGTTGTGCTGAAAGCAGTCGCACTCTAGCCTGGCTCTGCCCTCCTACGTACTTCCGCTCAATTTTCATTTTTCTTCAGTACGACGTCTGGGTTTGCGGTATATTATTGGTTTTTCTCCGGTCAAATGTTTGGCGGTCCAATCAGCTAACAGAGGGAGTGGGTGCGAACGATGACGTTGAGGTCGTGACGTGCGCCAGTTTGAGTTGTAGTTGTCGTTGGTGGCCATGATGTTGTGGCCCTCCTCCCCTCAGGGTTCGGGAACAGTTTGATTTTCCAGCTCGCTCCGTTAGTGGTGAAGGAGTTGGCTAAGGCTAACGCTAGCGATGCTAAGCTGATAGTTGTTGTCGGTCTCCCCTTTTGTTAGCCTGGTCCTACCAGACAGTACGTAGGAGGGCGGAGCCAGGCTACCAGAGTGTCTCTGGGCACATCAAATAGTTTTAAACTTCAACAGAGTACCTGCCTTCAAGGAAGTTAACACTTGTCAATGGAGAGAGGCCAGACTCTCTGTACAAATGAAATGTACCAGAGTCTGGTAGGACCAGGCTAGTCGCACTCCCTCTGAGATGTGCGCTCACAGGCTGAAAGTTGTAGGGACAGGTTTGGGAGGGGAGAGGGAGGTAGGGAGGGTTTTTATTTTGTGTGGTGAGTGAAATGTTCTAACTAAATAAAATGTAAATAGGAAAGGATTGGTTTGGAATTATATATATATATATAGAGAGAGAGAGAGAGAGAGAGAGAGATTGATTGCAAAAGTTGACCAGGAAAAACCGTGTTTACAACTTGAATGTATGTTGCTCAAAACTTATGTGAGATAGATTAAATGTTATTTTGTTATTGCGAAGTGTTCCACACCTCTGACCTTGATTAGAAATCAGAGGCGGACCTTTAAGCAATAAGTTTGAGAACCCCTGTCATACATGCATAGCAAAGGTCTCTTTGCACTCACTGGAACTTTTTTTTCCCCTCTCTCTCTCTCCACTCTTCAGATTGACTCCGTAGCATTGGAGCGTCAGCTCTTCCAGGGGCCCTATCCCTATCACATTGCTATAGTGCACGAGTTCAGCAACCCTCCAAATATACGCAACAAGGTTCGCATTCGCAGCTGGATGGACACCATAGCCAACATCAGCCAGTGAGTAATATCTCTGATATCACTTTCTAACCTCACGCCTTTTGGATGTGAACAGATTTTTTTCCTACATGTTGACCTACATAAGAGCGTGTTAGTCTTAGTTTGAATATGATCATGAACTGATCTCTGTATGTCTTTGTCTTTCTCAGAGAGTTGATCAAGTATGAGTTCTTCCCAGAGGCCACCCGGACAGAAGAGGATGTGAAGAAGTATCCCAAATACCCCTGGGGCCGGGACATCTATACACTGGAGGGTAAGACGGTCACACCTACATTTACCCTCACAGATTTCTAGTTTACCACTGAAGGTAGATATGCGGATAGTCATCAACCAAACATTTTCCTGCTTTGAATGTCATATTGTGCACGGTGCACTTTTTAAGGAGCTGGACAATGTTGTTGGATTTGAACTGAAACAAAGACTCTTATACCGCTTTCACACCACCTACCAGGGTTGGGCTAGGGTTGTCAGATCAGGGTTCAACCCTCCTTTTGGAAATTTAAACCAAGCCAGCCTACATGGGTATATCCCTGTTCAGGACATCAGAGATCACCTGGGCCAACAGCAATGCACACCAATTACCTTAAGTGCTAGAAATGGGCGGGGCTTTACACGTCATATTCAGTGAACAGGTAACATCATCTACTCCAGACCAGCAGAACTAATGTTTTGTAGCTACTTGAATCAGTCCGTAGTACAGAGAGATAAATAAAGCTTACTTTATGATTGTTTCGCAGTGATTACGTTCTAAAGGGGGTGGCAGTAGCTCAGTCTGTAGGGTCGCTGGTTCAATTCCCCATATGGACCAACGTACCGTACTGTGTGTGTGTGTGTGTGTGTGTGTGTGTGTGTGGGGTCCAAAAACTGGGAATACAGTATATTCCAATATGCTGGACCCCACAAGTTTAAAGGGCTGCTTGAGGGTTAGAATTAGGTAAGGGTTAAGTTTAGGCATTTAGTTGTGATGGTAAGGGGCTAGGGAATGCATTATGTCAATGACGGGTCCCCACAAAGATAGTGAAACGCACTTGTGTGTGTGTTTCAGGCCTGTGTGTAGTGATTTCTAACAAAATCAAAATATCAAGAAAAAAATTCCTGTTTTTTTTTTTTTTTTAATATCTGTTAGAATGAGCTTTAAAGACATGGCCATATTTATTATGTGGTTGCAAATCCTTTGATGACTTGCTGAAGCCTCGAGCCCAAAGACGACATGCGGCTCTTGGTTGATGCTCTTCCGGGCCTGTAATGCGGTCAGCTTCACTTCCTGTTTGTTTGAATGTTTAGGATCTTTATCCTGCTGCACTGCACTATAAAAGGGCTACCAGACCTACAGTGTTCACACAATATGAACACACTATGCTGGAGCTCAGAGACCATACAAAAAAAATGACGCGTAGAATAACAATCGGAGCATGATAGTAGCAAAGATGTGGACGGAAATTGACGATGTGCATTTGCCTTAAAATGTAATGATACATTGCAGCTCGGTTCACAGCTGCCGGTTCACAGCTGCCGGTTACAGCGTTCTTACTTAATACTGGACCAATTCTCCAAGATTTTTGTTCACATTAGTAACTAAAGGCTGTTTTAGGCTTCTGCGTCAACTCCTCGTGACCCTTTCAGAGTTCTGCGTCGGGGTAGCTTTGCATCTTTGTGGATTTCACCGCCATAACGCTGGGGGGGTGTGGCTTCGAAGTTCGGCGTCGCCTGTGTCTGTGTCGCTCACCACCGAAACGGTACTCAGAATGGCAAACCCCACAGACTGTCATGCTAAAATATTAATCTTATTTATTTATCTTATCTTATTTTTGTAAAAAAGTATCGAGAAATAGGCACAGTAAAATCCATTGACCTAGTTACTGTAACCAGAAAATAAGTCTGAGGTTATTTGCGAGGTGTCTGCCAGCCAGTTTATGTTATGTTAGCAAGCTAACTTTAGCACAGCTGCCCACAAAGTACTGCTTGCTGGCGAAGTGCTAATTTCAAAACGTTACTGACATATAGACACTTTACAAACGGATAACTCCGTCATTGTAACCAAAATATGTCTGAGTTTATTTGCAAAGCTTATGTCAGTGAACTAGCATGTTGCTACTCCCCACAGTGCATTAATAAATAATGTAGAGAAACTACTGTGTGAAGCTAGACATGTTCTAGATGCATCACATGGAAGAAAAAAATGAAAGAATTTATAGCTTTAGTCCAAAACGAGTTGAATGGGATGACTAAAGTGACAAGATTATACCTGAAACAAGCCAACCAACCAGCTGGCAGACTGGAGGCACGTGATATGTGTTTTTTCAGAGTCATTAAACCTTTTAAAGTTAACCGTCTTCTATGATGTTATTGTTCAGGAGTGGTGGATGGCGCTCCCTACAGCATGGTAACAGACTTCCCCTGGCTGAGGACTCTGAGAGCAGCTGATCCCAACAGCTACGCCCGCTATGACTTTGAGGACGATGAAAGCAGTGAGTGCAGTCAATACGTCCACTTGTCCTATCAGCAGACACTCTGTGGTTGTTCTCTAAATGTACACAATTCTTGGTATTTACCATAGACTGTAAAAAAGAAAAAAAAAGACGTCTCTGCACAAAAGTGAAGCCAAAATATCCCAGATACAGGCGCCACCATTTTGTAATTTTGGAGCTAGAGTCTGAATGTAATACCGCACCTGCTGTGCCGATTCTCCGACCAATCTCCCGCTCCATTGTCCCCTCACTCGCGAACAAGACCCCAAGGTACTTGAACTCTTTCACTTGGGGTAAGGACTCATTCCCTACCTGGAGAAGGCACTCCATCGGTTTCCTGCTGAGAACCATGGCCTCCGATTTAGAGGTGCTGATCCTCATCCCAGCCGCTTCACACTCGGCTGCGAACCGATCCACCGTTGTGACGAAAAGAGAGCTGAGCCAGAAGGCAAAGCTCTCAATCTACCGGTCAGTTTTTGTTCCTACCCTCACCTATGGTCATGAAGGCTGGGTCATGACCGAAAGAACAAGATCCAGGGTACAAGCGGCCGAAATGGGTTTCCTCAGGAGGGTAGCTGGCGTCTCCCTTAGAGATAGGATGAGAAGCTCAGTTATCCGTGAGGAGCTCGGAGTAGAGCCGCTGCTCCTTTGCGTCGAAAGGAGCCAGTTGAGGTGGTTCAGGCATCTGGTAAGGATGCCCCCTGGGCGCCTCCCTAGGGAGGTGTTCCAGGCACGTCCAGCTGGGAGGAGGCCTCGGGGGAGACCCAGGACTAGGTGGAGGGATTATATCTCTAACCTGGCCTGGGAACGCCTCGGGATCCCCCAGTCGGAGCTGGTTAATGTGGCCCGGGAAAGGGAAGTTTGGGGTCCCCTGCTGGAGCTGCTACCCCCGCGACCCGACCCCGGATAAGCGGATGAAGATGGAGATGGATGGATGGAGCTAGAGTCTGCGCAGTAGTGATCGGGCGGTGGAGCCGCGCTATCAAAGTCCCGCGCACACACCGGCCCGACCAATCACAATTCAATCACAGCTGTCAATCATGGCGTTTCACCCCTTGTTATAGCATCAAATAACTAATAAAATCCAAACTTATCAGGAAAATGAACACTTGAACAAACGGCGTGATCAGAACTACCTAAAACGGCAGAAACAATCTTTGGGGAAAAAAATGTATTTGACTGTACTTTGACTTTTTAGTTTGGCCCATATCCCATCCGCTAACATGGAGGGGGCGGGGTTTATGATGTATACTGCAGCCAGCCACCAGGGGGCGATCGAGATGTTTTGGCTTCACTTTTACGGTCTATGCATCAACCAGTGGTTATAATAATTTGTCCCTGTAACCGAAAAAAACCCCTGATCATATAAGCACTTTAAATGTTTTCCTCTCTGTTGTGTCGTGTGTAAGCCACCATCTACGCACCCAGGCGTAAAGGCCAGCTGTCAGCTGACATCTGCATGGAGACCATCGGGGAAGAGATCTCAGAGCGCCGACAGAGCAAAAGAGGAGTGTTTCAGAGAGTGGTGGTCCTTTTCCTCCATCACTGTGATACACCAGGAGAACCTGTGGAGGATGACTACATCTAGACACCACAAAACACTCCTCTGCCCATCACATCAAGAGCAATCTCAACACCTGACAGTCCTGCAGCACTGCCTGAGCTCCTGACTGAAAACACTTTTTTTTTTTTTTTTTTTTTTTTTTATGGTTTTTATTTGGAAAAGAGACATAGAGATGTATAGTCTGTTTGGATGAGGTTACCAATATACCGGACCCTGATTTTCTTATTATTTGAGCAAACCTAAAACGTGTATGAGCACCCTAGAACTGTAAATTCTCAAATAAAAGCAGAGTAAAACAAATCTCGTGACGGTGGACATAACTCAATCTCTGCTCAAATGGTAAATTCAGCATGAGTTAGATTTTCATTTAACGAATTAAAACATTTGCTTTCAACATGAGGTAGTTAGAAATAAAGGCGCGTCTCTAATGTAGTCCTGTTCCAAATAAGGTCCATTATTGACATCCTCTAGTGTTTTCAGCTGCTTGTCTTGTCTATCATGCAGAAAAGGATCATGCTGTTGGTGTGATCTTTCACCTGTCCACTGCTACAGTCTGCCTACCTCTGTACCACACATGACCAATCAGACAGAAGTTGCCTTAGACAGAAATGTCAAAGAAAATCCGCTTTATTTTAATTCATTTTTTTAAGTTATTTTTTTAGTAAATTTTTTTACATTCAACATGCCGAACAGTGGGTGGTTTTGAAAGGTGAACGGTATTTGGCATGGGTTTGCATTTTACTTCAGCAAGCACTAAATGGGGGGAAAAAGACAAAGATGTTCAGTCCACATGGAGCTGAAAGAAACTTGCTGATTAACTTCCCTAAGACTGATTTTTGCAAAAAGTCCTCTTTGCATTTTAGGCCTATTTGGATAAAGCTAAAAGCCCCACCGCCAAAGAACTAACCCCGGTTTATTGAAACTGATGATTCCGATGAACCACGTTGTGTAACTCGCATTCTCACTCAACCAGCCTGACCTGGAAACCAATTACAACACAAATATAACATGTCCTACATGGCTTTGTCATGTTGAGATGCTGTAGTTACCACTGACTAAGCAGCATAAAGGGAGCTATTGGAACTGCTGCAAAATACAACATTGGCTTTGTTGCAGTTGATCAATTCTCAGCTTTCCCAATGACCAAACAAAATGCTTTTTGGATTGGATAGTTCAGCCCTGGTCAGACATGCCCAAAAATATAAGAAGAAACACATCTAAAGCTACGTTTAGCTGCTCTGCTGTCTATCATCATCATTATCATAAGCTGAGAGGTCCCTATGTGTTAGAGAGAAATGTACAACTGACTTAATTTGCACAAACCGATGAATGTGCCATATTGCATAAACCGGGTGACCAGAGGATACCACAGTGTTGTTAAAATGCAATTCAAAGCTGTGATGTTGGACTTCTGCAATGTCCACTCACAGTCAGGATGTTTCACATAACGATGCCACTGAACATATGTTCCTAGTTGGCTGTTGGAGCAGATAATGTGGCTTTATTTTGTTCCTGACACCCGCTTGTGTTATGTTGGTTTTTGATACATGGCAAGTTCAAAAAAAGTTGAAGAACAGGCCCATGTGGGAATGTTAGATTTGAGTTCTGAAATAAGTCTGAATTTTGAAGGGGAGGGGGAGTTTGAATTATAAGAATATATGCCGAATTCTTGGACTTTGTGATTTTTAGACTTTTTTCTTTCTTTTTTTTTCTAACTTTGTTCTCAAGAGTTCTAAATGTATTCTCATTTTTCTCATTGTTATTCCTATCTCCCTACGGGGATTATGAAAGGATGGGTCAGTGTCATACACGCATTCATACAGTACGTATCACTAGGATACAGCTGACGACTGTCTGGCAGAAATTTCTCAAAAGGGAGAAATCGGAGCAATACAGCAAACCAAGACAACAAATACACGTAATCTCTTCTGTAGCACGCAGACTTGGGGCAAAAAAAGATGTAGTTGTAGTCTGACTTGTCCTGTAGTGCTTCACTGCTTCTTAAAATCTCTCCTTATCCAAATCTGTGTGATGCCCTTCGAGACCGATAGAGATGCCATGTTCTAGTATTTTTGGATCTGCCCTTAAGCTCTCGTCCGAAAGGAGTTTCATCATGAACTGAACCATCATGCTGTTTTTGTTTTCGCGTTGAGAATTTATTTTCATTGCAAAGGGATTAAAACCCCAAAAGGTGCCAGATTACTTTACTTACTTTTTCCTCTTCTTGAGGAATCCGATTGGTTGGCTTAGACAGGATTTTGTTGGTCATGTATATGGACAGCTCTGCCCTTTATGACTGTATGCAGTGGATAGAACTGATTGTCTAGGTTCAGGATGTGGGTATTACTCAAATATGGAAAAGGGTTTGGGTTCAGAAAGATGAGCAACTTCATTATGGATTAACTGTGAATGTCACTATCAAAGGATCTGAAAATTCTTTTTGGCAGGTTGAATGGACTGAACACGATGCGAGTCCAGCCTTCTGTTTGTGTATTGACAACTGTACAGATGTCATGGATGATGATATGCTTCCATGGTGTTTATATGTTTATAACGAAAGAAGATTATTTCACATATTGAAAAATAAATTAACTAAAAATAACTTTTTGTTGCCACATGTCCTCATTTCTGATTCTCAACCATTGACTGTGGGATTGATAACTGATGAGTTATATAAAGCTATACTTTTCCCTTAGTTTTGAATTGTTGGTAACGAATGAAAGACCAACATTGATGAGCAGGATTTGAGTATTTCCAACTTTGGCACCCCCAAGTGGTAGTATTACAAAAAAAAAAAAAACACTGTGGCAAACAGGCACATACAGAGACATGCTCAATACTATTTGTCTACTATTTGAGACCGCACCTTCCAAATCAGGGATACTAGCATGGATATGGATACATTTAATGTTCTATGGCTTGGAGATGGAGAAGAGAAGCTGGAGGATTATTGGAAACTACTTCTGATTAGTTGTTTTCAAATTAAATCTAATCTCACAGAGATGGTAACATAAATTACATTGTATTTAGGGGGGTGCAATATATTAATGAGCCTTTATATAGATACAGAGGAGGATGTTTACAATAAAATGTTGTCATGGGCGCCTGGGTAGCTCCCCTGGTGGAGCATGCGCCCATATATAGAGGTTTACTCCTTCATGCAGCAGGCTGGGGTTCGATTCTGACCTGCGGCCCTTTGCTGTCCTATACAAATAAAGGCTTAATAAATAAAAAGCGTGTTGTCACAGTTGACAATGAAGTTGTTTTTCCATGCACAAATCTGTTGATGACTTTTTTGAATTTCCAATTTAGCATAAAGCCTGTAGGCTCGGGTTAGCCTTAAAGGACAATTCCGGCGCAAAACTAACCTAGGGGTTAATAACAGATGTGTACCCACTCGATTGCTCTCTGGGACATGTTTTCATGCTAATCGAATGTGTTTGTAGCTTGAAACAAGCTAGCGCGGACCGCTGATTAGCTTACAACACTAGTATTCGGGGCACAGGGAAAGTAAAAACAAATTGCTATTAATACCACTAAAAAGGCTCAAAATATCACCACCAGATTATAAAGACAGTCACGTTCTCGTATACAGGCGGCCGTCGTCTTGGGAGCTACTGTTTTTCTAAACTATCTTTTTAATAAACTGTCTGTACACTTACAATGTTCTCAATGCTTCTGTTAACATTTAGGGACCCTCATTATGCTACCGTTGAAGTTTGGTGATATTTTGAGCCTTTTTAGTGGTATAAATAGCGATTTGTTTTTACTTTCCCTGTGCCCCGAATACTAGCGTTGTAAGCTAATCAGCGGTCCGCGCTAGCTTCTTTCAAGCTACAAACACATTCGATTAGCATGAAAACATGTCCCAGAGAACAATCGAGTGGGCACACATCTGTTATTAACCCCTAGGTTCGTTTTGCGTCGGAATTGTCCTTTTATATCTGCTGGTTATTCACTGAAATTTGGATTAAACAAAATCATCAGCAGCTCCCTCATAACGGCTCTAATGGGAATAGCCCTGTGTAAACTTCGCTCAGTGGCACCACACGAGAAAAGCTCAAGGAAACGTAAACTACACTACCTGGTTTGTTCTCTGCTGCTATTGCACCTAGCAGATCTCTGAATGGCTGCTATCTAAAGGGGCCATTTCCTTTTCAATCAATATAATTGATGGAGTCATCACCAAAGTCTTCATTTCAGTGAAAACATTTGCATCAACTTGTTCACTTGTGATGCCTTTGAGTGTCTGAATGTCAAACTGCTTAAAACATCCATGTTTTAACTTACTTTGAGCCAACTGTTAATGATAGAATTACAGCGCAGAGTGGAGCTGACAGAAAGCAGACGCAAGCAGCTGTAGAAACAGAGCAGATCTACCTGGACACACTGTTCTAATTCTGTCTCCGCTAATCTCTGCTCTTCCTGCTTTGACAAGTTGTAGTGGAGTACAGCAAGATGGAGTCACACTCTCAGTCTCCCAGTGTCTCTCACACACACACACACACACACACACACACACACACACACACACACACACACACAAAATGTTTTAGTGAATCCGACTCCTCTACTGCTGTCAGCCAATGTAAACAGAGTGAAACTGCCCACAGCCTCCTGCTGTTCCAGTGGACTTCCTGTGACACTGAACAGCTTCTGTTAGGCCTTCACACTGTTTCTACACAACATGGCCTCTCATCTGATGATGTTAAGAATGTATTAGTCATAGGATCATTTTGCATTTTGTTTATATTCACAATGTGTTCTTATGTTGTTAGTACACATTGATTTGTGAAATTCGACAATGTTTTCTTATATTTTTGTTCTTCTTCTAGGTAGGAGAACATTTCTAGGGTGGTTGAGAGCACCCTGACTAAGATTTCTTTTTTTTTTATTAAACATCTTGTTTTCACATTCCATCAGTTGTTTGTCCAACGTACAGAAACACAAGTTTTAAATGTGAGGAACATATCAAAAGCCAACACACATATAATTGTATATCATATAATCAAATGTAGATGATTAAGATTATTATATTTACATATTTGATTATTATATGTTTTCTAATTGTGTTGTTTGTGTGTGTATGTTTTATTAATATGTTTTTGAATTCCAGTACTGCCAGTACTTTGTTTGACTTTATTTAAATATAAATAATCAACAGGGGACGTTTAATGGAGATATCTGTTTGTTAAAATATTTTCCCCGTTCGCCTGTAGTGTCTCTTTAACGTACAGTAGACTGCAATGGGAAACTGGCATTACTGATTTCAGTATTTTTCAATACTTACCACCACTTGGATTTCTTAGGACTTTTTATGTTATAGAGGAGACTTTTTTGAGAATAGATCAGTTGAAAGAGGTTCTGTTGCAATTTGTGTGAGGTCATGTTACATAATGCCGGTACTAAGAGACGGAGAGCTGGAGGGAGGCAGGGAGAGGGAAATAAATAAATATATGTGACATTTTCAAATAAAAGTCCGCTCAAGCATCATCAGAGTAGGGTTCCAAAGCATCGACTGTAAATATTAATATTAACAGTCTTAGTATATCTGCTAAGAGTTTCTATACATTTCAATATTGTCACTGCGGAAATCAGCACTTGCCATCATTCTGTTTCGAATGGGATTCGAATGTGAGTTGACATTTGAACAATGTGCTGTTCTGCAGGGGGTGGGGTATGGATGAGAAAAGGATTCACGGAGTTTTGTGAATGTGCAATAGAATGCATTTTGTGTGAAAGCAATAAAAAAAAAAAAAAGGATTCTTATTGGCATTTCTTTAAACCAATCACACTCGTCATTGGCGGCGCTAAGCGCCACACGGAGCAGCTGCAAAATAGCATCGGGAAGGAACTTGTTTTAGTGGAACGTGTGTACGTTCAAAGGTTGTTTTAGTCGTGCAACAGAAAACTCCAAAAGATTGGACAGATAGTCTAGCTAGCTGTCTGGATTTACCCTGCAGAGATCTGAGGAGCAGTTAACCATAGTCCTCAGAAATCCACCGGAGTTTAGAACGCCAACACAAAGAGAGAGGAAGGAAACGGACATCGGCGAAAAAGACATGCATGCGGCGGAGCAATCCCGGAATTGGAACGTCATGGACAGACTAGAGCACTATTCGCACGGGATTAGTATCATTAGAAATACCCCCCCCCACATCTGAGTTTCATGTGGCGCATTCGTACGGGATAAGCGAAGCCTGCTTTTACTTGAGTTTACTGACATATCTGTACCCCGAGAGATGGGTACCTGGAGGTGAGGCTGCCGCACTGCACTTGGGTCGGGGTTCCGTATCCTTTTGGGCCAGGCCCGGTAGAAGTTACCAAAGGCGCATAGCCTATCCCTGCCGCAGCGGCACCCACACAGCATCACCGTCAGCCCTCGGACGAAGCCGCGGGGAGCGCTTCAACTCGGGGACGGAGGTCTCCGGGTCCAGACTAGGTTAGCCATGAAAGTTGGCATCCGCATCCCCCCCCCCACGCGATCCCATATCTGTCTTCGCAAGAGGGATAAAAAGGCGCACAGGAAACAAAAACCTTGAAAAAATGATATACGACACCGTCAAATCACAGACATGTCGGACTAATATTATCACAGGACCTCGATGTTCGGCGAAACATGGTAGGTCATTTGCAGGGGAGTTTTTACTTGACAAATTGCAGACGTAGCCGGTTCGCACGGGATTACATAAGATCACAGACAGCCTCCGTAATTATTACAAATGACTAGAGGTCACCAGGTAATACTAATCCTGTGTGAATAGGTCTTATGTCCACACAGACTTCTGTTTCGCTGACTGTATGAAGAGTTTTGACAATGTGACTTCAGTTTTGACCAATGCATGTTAGCAATCAGAATTTGATGTCAGTGTGATTACTTGACGGATGTACTGTATGTTGATGACAGAGGATCCATAGAGGCCTTCTTTTTGTTCTTAAATCCATGTTCTGTACATCTTACATTTGCAATAAATCACAGCATTTTGTTTTTCTCCATTATTTGAGATGGTTTGAATCTGTGATGTACAGACTTGTATAAGAAACACCTCTTCCATTAGTTTACTATGTGGTCAACTGCACATAATCAAGAGAGTTTGTAAAAAATGAAAAAATAAAAAAACAGCTGCTGACTTTAACTATAACAGCACAGAGATGTTATCTAAGTTCATTTCTTGGTGCCCGATATTAGTAAGGTTGCAACTTGGCTTATTTGATAAAACTCCACGTGATGCTGCCAAATGTGATGTATAGGTAGTGCTACAACAACATGATGCACTTACAGTAAATGTCCATCACTATTTGTATTTTTAACCGGATGTGGATGTCTTAATATTCTTTATGATCAAAATAACAGATTTAGAGGACTGTGAAGCAAGGTTATAATAGTTTTTATTTTATTTCAGTTTTGCCTTTTCGGTTTGATTTTAGTTCAGTTTTAGTACGTTTTCAGAGAGTGTTTGCTAGTTTTAGTTTAGTTTCAGTTTTTCAGAAAGATTTAGTTTTTATATATTTAGTTTTAGTTTGCTTTTGTTAGGAGCAGATATAATGTCTCAGAAGTATGTAGCTATATAAACATACAAAATACATAACTGGAGCACTATAGGAATGGCCATGTTGTTTACTGTTCAATCTTCTCGCTACTTTAGCGTCCGATGTGGAGCAATTACGACACAGGGCCATCTCCTGGAACGTCAATGATCAAGTTCATCATCAAGTCTGTTCAATTTCTGTAAAAATCTAAAACTGAAATGATTTGCATTTTAAGTTGTTTTTTAACTTGGCAATATGGTTTAAGTTTTGTTTTATTTTTTCTTGAGGGTTTTTAGTTTTAGTTGACTACTGTGTAGCTTTGGTGGTGGTCGAGATAATTGCTCTCTTAGAGCTTCATGGTTTTAAAACGGCACGTGAGTTGGGGCAGAGCATTGTGCTGTAAGTGTGTGAGACAAAGCACCGTCAGTGTATCTACCAACTTAAGGAGCAATCAAACCAACTCCAGGGATGTTTTTGTCCAGTCCTCCCTCCAGAGCTGCATCCATGTTCAACCATCTTTGCAAGGACTGGAAGATCTAAGAACCAATCATGGCCCCAAATTCTGAATGTACCTATCCATAATTGAATGCATGTCATTGCTGAAGGTTCCTGGGAGCAGCACAGAGCCAGAAAAGAAGCTTGGCCTGGAAGACCCAGTTCAGGGCCAAAAAGTCCCAGTCAGACAGTCGGTTTTTTATTGTCCTAAAAATAATACAACCGCAAATGTTACTTTCTCCATCTCTCAAAAAGTTCAAAGGTTTTTTTTTACTTTGCATGTAGCAGATCAGTAGATGTTTACTTAGTTTATACAGTTTAGTGGGAAGGACTCCTCTCCATATGAGGGAAAAGACTGCAAACACTCACTGGGAGATTTACTTCTGATGTGGACTCATTGTACATCTAGTAAAGGGTAATGTGTGTGTGTGTGTGTGTGTGTGTGTGTGTGTGTGTGTGTGTGTGTGTGTGTGTGTGTGTGTGTGTGTGTGTGTGTGTGTGTGTGTGTGTCCCTGTCCATGCTTGGTTGCCATCACTAATAGCCCAGTCTTGTCAGCTGCTGTAAACAGTGAACCATCTCCAAACATTACCTTATTAAGACACAAGAGACAGACCAGACAGAGAGGAGAGTTTGAATCTACCTGCCCCCCTTCTGTCTCTCACACACACACACACACACACACACATCTACTTTAACAGGCCTGGGGGGGGGGTGCTTTTAGTAATGTTCTGTTTGACTGGTGAGTACTATTCTATTCTAACCTGGAAAGATATACAAAAATGTCTTATAGAAGTGTCTTGGTCTTGGTCAAGAATGTAGCAGCATATAAAGGTTGCAAAACATGAAGGACTCAATGAATTAGATAAAATGTTTCCAAATATTCCAATAAAATAGTTTAAAAACACCGACAGCTAGATCATCTTGCCTCTGGATAAGAGACAACGGTTTTAATAGTGGGCACGGAGACACTGTATGTTACTGAAGTTTTCTATCAGAAGCATGCTCCGGTGTATGCACCTTAGGAACAGAGAGAAGATATAAGTTAATGGGGTGTAGATTCAGCCTAATTCGGAATGACTTGCATAGAATGCCTGTCATAAAAGCTTCCTTTATTGGACGATTTGCACTTGTTTCAGCTCAATGCTGATCAAAGAGCCCAATAATCCACCAAATCAAACTGCTCCTATTGCGTGGCCAGTGGTTGTGGTATCTTTATCAGCCAACATTCACATTCACTAGTGGGAGTTGAACGTTATTTAATCATGTATTTAATCTGTTACCGACTTTGTCTTAACACAACAAAACTATCTTTCTTGTTCGTTAGTTAAAAAAATAAAAATAAACTGAGACGCAGACTGCCGCCTTCAGATTAGGACTGCAGTCTGGAAACAGGGAAATTATAAAGCAGCAGCCTACAATGTGAGAAGAGCGGGAAAGGAGGCAAAAAGGGACTATGGGAAGAAAGTGGAACTACAATTCCAGGAGGGCAACTCCAGAAGCATGTGGCAAGGTTTAAGAACAATGATACATTACAATGCCACCCACTCCTCCTTGTCAAGTGCTGATGTGTCTATAGCAAGGGAGCTAAACACATTTTATGTAGTGTTATGGGGTGTAAATATCCTTTAGGCAGGTTAGGGCACCACTAGTTTGGATCGACGATGGTTTACTTACTAGATAGTTCCAGCGCCGGCACAGCAACCGGAACCTCTAAGCTAGCAAGCTAACGTTACACGCTGAAAATGGCAAGTTTTAAAGAAACTTTGGCCCTGCAACAAGGCAGGCCTGCTTGGTTCTTTCGGGGAATGATTGTAAAGATTTACAAGGAATATGTTGACAGCTTTTACTCTCTAACTGGGACATTTTGGGACTGATTGGTGGGATTGCTGTGGACGAAATACACACCGTGATTACACTGGTAAGAGCAAATGTGGTTTAACCATGTATCCAGCTAATTTATATAGCTAACGTTACTGTATTGTGAACAGTTAACTTCATTTAATATTGTATGTGGTGTTTTCTTTTGTGGGGTACAAATGTTCCACCAAAACAAGTTGCTTCCGGAGACTATTTTGCAGAGCCACCGTCGCTGCGTCCGGAGCTTAGCACCGCCCAAGAGAATTGTGATTGGTTTAAAGAAATGCTAATAACCCCTGACTGTTATTTTTCCTATCCAGGAGTGTATGTGTGGAGGGGCCAGACCTTCCTCCACAGGGCTGTGGAGATAGGTTTAGTAATGTGAGACTAGGGCACCACCTATTGGGTGTACATGTGACCATTGGGGGAGGTTTGGCTTTGTTGCCTAGGAGGAGTGTTGATAACAGATTTGACGGTTTGTTGCAATGATGTTGGAGAAATTGGAGGACCTGGCCCGGGGTCGATGCGACGAGCCATCCGCTCCTTGTATAACCAAAGTGAGAGCTGTCTCCGTATACTCAGTACAAAGTCAAGCATGTTTTCAGTGAATGTTGGCCTCCACCAGGGTTGTCCCTTGTCACCTATTCTGTTTATGAAATTCATCGACAGGATCTCAAGGCCCAGCCAGGGGAGGAGAGTGTCCGCTGTGGGGACCTCTTCACCAAAACATCTACTGTATGTTCTGATCCTTACCTATGGTCATGAGCGTTGGGCAGTCACCAAAAGAAAGAGATTGCAGCTACAAGCGACCGAAATGAGGCTGGGCTAACTCTTAGAGATAGGGTTTCTTTGATTACATTCACCCCTACAGGTAATTTAGAGTCATCACTTAAGCAGATGAACTTAACCTGCATGGCTTCGAACTGTGGGAAGAAGCGGCAGCACCCAGAGGAAACCCGCGCAGGCGCACTCCACACAGAGTGTCCCTCCCTCTTCCCTTCCTCCCTCACTTTGTCTGACTCTCTCCCTCTGTCTCTCTCTCTCTGTCTCTCCCTCTCTCTGTCTGCCTGTCTCTCTCCCTCCCTCTCTCCATCTGTCTTTCTGTATGTCCTTCCTTCTTTCAGCAGTGCAATAAGTTCCACGTGGTATTTTCAGTTTGTCGCCCAGTCCAGTCAGCTGCCTGATGCAGAAAAAGCCCAAATTTAGAAGAAATATGAAAATTGTCAAATGCTTTTTTTCAGGAAAATACCACCCCCCCCCCCAACCACACACACACACACACACACACACACACACACACACACACACACACACACACACGCACACACACACCTCCTTTTTCCAATTCTCTGTTAATTCTTTCTTCCCTTCTTTTCCCCCTCTTCCCTTCCCATTTCTTCCCTCCTCTCTCCCTCCCTTTTGTTTCTCAGCTTCTGTCTCCTTTTTCCTTCTCCTCCTCCACTCCTAATCTTCCCCCTTCTTTCCCTCTTTTTCTCCCTCTTCTTTCTCATTCCCTTCTTCTCTCTGTTTGTCCCTCTGTCTCTCCATCTTTCCCAGACAGGCTCTACAGGTCACTAGTTGAGGCTTCTTGGTTCCTCGACATCAGCCAATCAGTCATGTTTAGAGTGGGCATTCCCTGGTGTAAGGTCCGCCCCCCACTGACCATACAAGGTAACAGTGGAATGCATGGCTTGGCAGTCCGTCTGCTTCATAAGAGAGACACAGAGAGCAGAGGGTGTCCCACACTGATGAGCAGTCCTATTACCGTCTGATTTGAACTTCAGCTTATTGTGAAAACACTGAAGCTTCAGAAGGATGCCAGTGGGCAAACCTGCTCCTCAACTCATCACTATTGCAAAATCAGCCTTTTAGCAGACAGACAAGTCAAAGAACAGCCGATTCATTTCATCCAGAAAAACCAAGTAACCTGCCAGGGGAGATGACAAGCCTTGAGAAAGCTCATCAGTCCAGCAGTGAAGCAGCCTACCAGCTGCTGCAGATGTTCCCAGCAGCACCTCAGCTGCCCTGCAGCAGAGGACTCAATAAGGTATGATCGCACAGATTACTCTTACCAGTGTTTTTGAAAGTTTTACTATAAATCATGTATACATTACAAAAAATACCATGTTTTTTTTAAGTGCTTTTCCATCATCCAGGCAGCAACTTGAAATGTGCTTGCCTTAGGTCAGAGAACATAGTGTCAACATGATTGATGTTGTCAAAGCAAGGTTTTTGAAAATGTATTACAAATGTTTACACAGCATTACAACGCCAATAAATCAGTAGCAATAGAAGTGGACTTGATGTCCACTGAAGGCGCTCCACACTGCATGATTTTGGCCAGTCCCACACTAAAGTTACCAATCGTGAGCAAAACAGTGAATAGTTCTTCAATCCAAAACAGTGGTCCCCGAGCTCACTGTGAGACACATCTGCTGATGGCTAAAGAGATTTGGACAGTGTCAGAAAATCAGAACAAACTCTCAAAATGTGACCTCTGCTATAACTCAGGTGTATAACACAGCCAATGGTAATACAGCATGAAATGATGCCAAGATGTGCTGGCCAATGCCAACATTAAGCGCCCAAAGACATATGTTAATACCACATCTGTATGTAGATATCTATGCTACAAGCCATTTTTGAAAAAGAAAAAAAACACTTTTTATTTTTCTGTATTCTCAGATAGATGGAGTTAATGTCAGTAGACATTCATCGCACAATCTGACATGCCTCAAAAGTGATATCGTATAGTCTGACATAGACCCCATTCCACACAGAGTGACATGCAGCAAACATGTATGATTGCTGTTATCACACAGTGTGAAGAAGCCACACTCACTGCTCTGTTCCTCCTGTTTGGTTGAAACTGTGGTACTGAGCCAAATGAGCTGCAACAGTGTTTACTGAGAGAGTAACAGGACTCTAACTGTACAGCACTCTGGATTATATTAAAATGCCATTTTCGCTTGTTCCTCTTGAACCGGCCTGGAATAGACTTAGGATTCATTTTTGTCTACATGGTAATAACATAAATTCATTGTCTTCACCCATCCATTTGCAGGGCTAACACACATAGACCCGCATGCATAATATCAGTGTAGTAGCTTCCAGCCTGGGGGTTGGGACTCTTAGGGTTCATGAGATGATTAACAGGAAGGGGAAGTGAAAAAAAAAACAACAGATGTCTGCTATACAAAATGTTTATTTTTTTCAGAATTTGTTATAACCTATGCATTTTTGTGTGAATAATCTAAATTTCACAACTGAAATTATTACCCGAGAAGGAAAAATCATTCTGTGGTTGAACTGATCACAAAGAGTAGATACATGCAAGTCATGCTTTGTTTTAAGGTGTCACAGGTCAAAAAGGTTGGCCACTGTTTAAGATTGTTCACATTCAGCTCAGTTGGAGGGACGAGGGTCATGTGTAAAAACAAAAATCCAATCTATGCTTGCATCCTGGGGGAGTGTTGGACAGTCTGCGGTGCTGTCCTTAAATGGGAAAAACAGATCAAGGATCTGATGTTGAAACCCTCCCACAGTATGGCTGACATCAATCTCACACAGCGCCTCATGTCACACAGGAGGCCAGCATCAATGACTGGGACCAAATTTACACCATGAACAACATGTACTGAGGAAACTACTGCTAGTCATAAACACGCACACGCACACACACACACACACACACACACACACACATGTCATACGTGTACACATAACTCATGTCTGTTCCCCCAGAACACTGCTGTGTGTATTCACGCTCCGAGACAGATGAGGGAGGACAATCTCGAGGTGTTCAAGAAACAGACCAGGTAGGAGCACCAAAACACACACACACACACACACTTTTTTTTACACTTTCACACTTAATTTGTGTAGTTTTTCCTCTGACTTATGTGTTCTGTAAACCAGCTGAGATCAACCACTGTTACATACTTTCAATAGCAACATGTTTCTGTCAGTAGCTGATGGCACAACGTGGCTGTCACTTATTATGCTCTTGAATCCTAATTTCCTCTGACAGTCAATGTTCCCTTAAGTAGCATTAGGCCTCCTGCACACTGGCTGCGTGGCGTGAGCGTGGCGTTTCTGTTGCGTGGCGTTTTCTACGTCTTTGCACACCAGAAACGTCTCTGACGCGGCGCTGCTGCTAGCCTTGTCTGTACACATGTATGTTTCCCATTGATTTACTGCACTCAAGCAGTAGTATACTTCATGTTAAACATAAATATAGACTGATTTGATTACAGCAAAGACAACGTCGGCAGTATTGACGGCAATATAGGCCACCGAATATTTCGTTCTGTATTGACAGGTGCAACATTTGAAAATCGATAATTATTTATTATCATTATTTTTTTAAATACATTTATATCTGCATTTATGTCAAAACCTAGAGACTTTCAAACGTCATTTATTAAATGTACTCGTGTCAAAATGACATATAAACATCTTTTCGTATTCTATTTTGCCTGGAAACGCTTCCAACACACTGTGTGTGGTTAACACACACAACCAGTGTGCAGGAGGCCTTAAAGTTCCTTCTTTGCTGCTTGCATTGACAAGTTCACTGGTGAGTCAGACAGAGTTGAGCAGGTTAAAATGTAACAGAACGTCATATCAAGGTCACTGTTCCCAGATCCAGCTAATGAAATACGTGTTAAAGCCCTGGCAGACAGGAACTGCTGTCCTGCTGGGGACTGGGATTGATATGAGAAAATATATGGAGGGAGGAGAGGAGGAAATGCTGTATTTATTTACTGAGCGGTCAGAAGTCTTGGGGGCACTGGGTTAGGAGGACTTTCACATAACCCCTTACACACACACACACACACTCACACCAGCCCCCCTCTGGGACCAAGAGACCGTGATTCCCAGGGTCAATTTCCCATCGGAGAAGGAGAAGGAGGGGGAGAGAGAGAGAGAGAAAGGGGGTAGGAAGAGGGGGAGAGGCATATGGAAGGTGAAAGGAATGGGTGGAAGGAGAAGAATGCAGGAAGGAGATGGAGGGAGAAGTGTTTTTAGCATTGATCAGAGCAGAGACACTTCTATTTTATGAGTCAATCCACAACTACTCTGAGACACGCATACACGAGTCTTGACTCAGCTTTGAGTCTTTTTTTTTTTTTTTCTTCATTCAAAGCTTGTTTGATCAAGGCCCCCAGTGACACTATAAGCTGTCTGGTTTGACATTTTTGGATTTACAATGCACACGCTTCAACTATCTCCAATGATTTAATTTCATCTGAAATTTCAACTGCTTCACCATTTGCAGTTCAACTGACATTTCACCTGCTTTCGGCTCTTTCGGCCTACTCCTTGCATGTTATTACATTTTTGAAAAAGTAACTGCATACAGGGCTTACATAAAGTTGAAACGCCTTTAGCTGTAAAGCTTTATGTAGACTACGTCGTCACACAATGGTTCGTATGGCATCTTACGGAAAGTAATGCACAATTCTTTGCGTGTTATACTACGAAATGTCCAGCAACACGAGCGGTCAGTGCGCCTGCACAGCCAGCAACAAAACTTCTCGGTTAGGTTTAGGAAAATTTTGTCACGCAACTTACGTGAGTTAAAATAACGTGACCAGCAGTCTCCTGGGTGAAGTAGTCTCCCTACGTAGACTTTTTTTTAAAACATTTTTATTCAAATTCTATAAAAACAAGTTTGAGTTTTCTTTTGGAGTTAGGTAAGCCATCACAGTAAACATCACGTCTGGACTGGTCACACAACGTGAAAGTAAACTACCTTACCGACCTTTGTGACCTGTCAGCTAATGTTAGACCTCATGCATTTCTTGAAGATAAGAAAAAGATCTGTGCCCTTTTTCCTGTTGACATACATCTGACATTGATTGTGTTGAAAGGCCTACCTAGCCTTTCATTTTCCTTTGGACTGGATTTCTACACAAAAGACAAAAGTGACTTGATGAGAACAGTGTAGAAGGAGCTGTGTTGGCATGTCTTCTGCTTTAGGTAACCAACAATGATTTCTCTAGCAAATGTTTTAATACATTTAAACAGTATGTATTGTCTTGCACTTCTTATACGTTTGAGGTTTTCTATTGTCAACATCAGCCATAGACAGCAGGTCCATCACCCTGTAGGCATGAGTTGGGAGCAGTTACTGTAAACCAAAGAATGTTTTTTCAATTTCTACCATAGATTTTTCCTTAATCATCCTGTGACTCCTCTGATTTTTCTTACTGTAAGACCCCTTAGAGGGTCCCAACCTCCAGGTTGGGAAACATTGCCCTAAGCTGTTTACGACACTCTAAGGTACCTTTTTGCACCCGGGCCCCCCCCCTTAAACCCGTATTACAGCCCTTCACTGCACCACCAACATGTCCCTGATCAGGCTCTAGCGTTAGACTTAGTGCACAGTTCAGAATTGCCATATTTGGTAATTGATTTTAAGATCCACTTTTACAGTCATGTTTAGGATGTGTTGTAAGTGGTCTGTTTCTGTTGAGATATACTCTGACACAGTGTTTAGCTCTTCAGTCTGGGGAGTAGTACATCTGACTCTATTTAACTTTTTTGGTGACTCTTTAAGTGTTTAATGTTTTGAAAAAATGAATTTCACATTACACAGGCGTCATCAGCTGTGTGTGTGTGTGTGTGTGTGCGCGTGTGTGTGTGTGTGTGTGTGTGTGTGTGCGTGTGTGTGTGTGTGTGTGTGTGTGTGTGTGTGTGTGTGTGTGTGCGCAATACTTTTGGTGTGACAGATTTCCTGTGTGTGATTTACAGAGCCAAGAGGAAAGAGAAAGAAGACCATATTAGGCAATGTTTGGCTTAACAGGAGAGATTGGCTTTGACTGTTATCACAGCCGGCCTAAACACTCACACGCGCGTGCGCGCACACACACACACACACACACACACACACACACACACACACACACACACACGCACACACACGTTCCCACTCAGGGCTGGTAGCCTGTTGTTAGTCTGCACTGTGACACTGCCTTCCATTGCAGAGGGATTATATTCTGATTACAATTACACAAATCTGCTTTATTGGCATGCAATTGAAAAGTGTTGAAATGTTTGGGTTTTAAGTTGATGTACATTTTTAAAGGGAGTTATTATAGAGTGATTTTGTATTAAATCAATCAGGCAGTATTTATGGTATTTATGCAGTGGCTGTGCTGACTCCCATCACCCTGCATTATTTGCCTCCTGTGCTTTCTGTATACAGTTGGTAGTGAAATCATTCTTTAGCTGTGAGAGGAAACTAAAGTACGACTGAGGCTGAGCCCTAGACTGTAGGAAAACCACAAGTTGCAGGACTTTACTGTTTACTGTAACAACAGAAAGGAGAAGCAGAATTCAGTTCAGTTGTCCCCCTTTTCAAAGTATCCATACTCACTTGAATTGTAGGTTTTGATTGCCCTATAGAATAATGTGCAATGAGGATGGAGGGGATTTCATTCGTGGTACTTCATGAATCAAAAACTTAGAACACTTGTTGATTTAGTTTGCTGTTGTCCTGGATTGTATTACTTTTCGCTATCTAACATTTTGTCCAATCCAGATTATGTATTGTGGGCATCACGATCAAAATATTGTCAACACTTTTTAGTCCAGAGCAAAACAGCTGTTTGCCCAAGTAGCTTTCTGATACTACCGCTAGGAATTGCCAAAGTCAGTACCACATAGGGGGCTTGTAAAATGATTCACTGTAATGGGGTGCCATAGCGTCAAAATGTTTGGGAACCATTGTGGCTTCCTGTCCACAGCATGTACACACAGCCAGTCTGCTGCAGGGCCTGCCTGCACTCTGCACACACACACACACACACACACACACACACACACACACACACACACACACACACACACCGTACAGCAGACCCTGTCAGGGAATTCTGTATAGCTTTGGTAGATACACAGATACATTTATAGATTTAAATTAAGGATCACAAAAACCACACTAGGATGGAACCTAATCGGTAAGCCTATATAATTAATATTGAGATTGGAGGTAATGTTCCCCATATTCAACTTTAATAAGAGTATTCTGCAGTTTTTGGTGATAAATGATATCATGACGATAACTGTCATGATATCATTCATTAGTCAGCTTTATCCGATTATTATATAGATATAGTACCAGTTTCTACGTCTTCTTTGAACCTAAACTTAAATTGTACCAGAGACGGTTTAGAACCGAGACGCCTCAAGTCAGAGTAGTTTCCTGTATCTGTGTCATGTTGGTTTCTCCACGGCCACGCCTCTTTAGGAGACTAGCGGCAGGTCCGAGTGTATTGATTCCAACGGGAGAAGTGAATGTGATCACAGATTATGAGCGATTCTTTCGCCCCATAGTCACCAACGTTAATATTGGACCCATTCCCCACAAGCCGCATATCTCAGGAACATTCTGACACTAAAATGCCATTTTTCAGACAGACACATAAGGAGAAAATTAACTTAGTTTGAGACCTGTTTCTGTCTCAGGACCGAACTCTCGCGATATCTGGCAACACGGAGAAGCTAACGTCAGCTAACGTTCGTGAACGCCCTAACAAAACTAATCTCTGTGATGGTAAATATGTCTTTTAGCTGTGTAAATATCTAACGTTAGCAAAAGAACATATTAATAAATTATGCAAATATAACTTTTCATCCATCCACACGATGTTCACCACACTTTCAAACGAGACCACGCCCCCTTTAGGAGACAGGAAGTGTGTACCATTTCATACCATTGGCGATGCTTGAAATGCGTTATCTTTAGTACATTATAGAGGATCTTTGATTGTATCAGAACCTGATGGCAATTTAAAATAGGTCATATTTCTGTTTTACCTGCATTTTTTTTTTATTACCTCCACTTAAGAAAGGAAAGCTACATTTTACCAGCAGCTGCTTGATATTTCGGAGCCCTTACAGCAGATCACGAGCTCCTCTGACATGATAACTTCGTGGAAGAGATATTCCAGGGCCCCTGTCAGCTCTGGAGCCCCTCAATGAACCAGGCTTTTGTCACTGGTTACTAGCAGAAAGGGATTTTATGTTAAAGTTTCCCCCATTTAGAAATCCGGAAATCTAAACAGATTTGTAAATGATTGTTCTATGGCACATACAAAGTGCTGTACTGGCTCGTCCTGACCAAGTGCAGAGTGTCTGGACTGATTTCAACTCAGTGTGTGCAAGTTGACACAATGAAAGCAGGAAGTGATATCTATTTTTTGACTTATGTAATGTCCAAGCTCAAAGCTCACCTGGATTTAAACAAAAATCCCTAGAATTTGTCAGTAGATTTTCATTGTCCACCACTTCAGAAATGCATATACCATAGCTCATTATTGGAATGTATAACATGTTTAAAACCAATGGATTGTTTTGAGTGAATAGGAACAAATAACAAACAGAGCTCCCTCTCAAATAATGATTTAAAAGAATAGCTGAACATTTTGGGAGAGGATCTGTCTGACAACATTATCTTTAGCCAGAAAGGCTGCACAGACGTGTGATAGCGTGATCGGATCACACATCAATGAGATACAACGTGTTAATTAGTGAGCAACCCCAACTGCACCCTGACTCCACATACTTAACACAGAGACATGAAAATGATATCAATCTTCTTATCTCTGAGGACTTTATTATCATTTATAATAATGAACGTCCGTTACATTCAAGCAGTCGCCAAATGAGTTGCTACAAAGCTAATTAAGACCATCAGCTCCACACAACTCTCTCTGTGTTTCTCTCATGTTCAGAAGATTCTGTCGTCCGGTGACTTTTACCTCTTCTGAAGAGTTTATCTTGTATTTTCAATCATCCGTGTCCTCCTTGGCTACTAGCAACTGTGTGGGGGAGGGGTGGGGGTTGGTGCGTGATCACGGAAGGCTTGTGTCATGTAGACGTGCCGACAGTTTTGTTGTCATTACTTAGAATTCCTCATGGGGAATACAGAAACTATACGCACCCTAGCTTTAATGTGTAATACGACCACGTCTATGTGTTTTACTGACTGCTTGTATGCCTTTTATGCTGTTGATTATTGTGTTTGGTGAGCTGAAGACCC